>NW_017670845.1:197038-274449 GCF_001879085.1 Nicotiana attenuata | reverse complement strand
TTAAAAAATCCAAACTATCCTACTAAATTTTTTTCCCCAACATATAGAAGTTCTTCAAAAAATCGAGCATAGCTTGCTTAATGTATCTCTAGGCCTTCAAAATCGACTATCCATCCTTTCATTCGAGAGTCCTTTCAACTCTTCTTACATCCTTTACTTTTTGAATTTAAGTTACGTATAATATTCTGTTAATGTAAAAAGACTTTTCATTAAAGCAAAAATTAAGAACATATAATTTTTCAAGATTTAATATTTAAGAATTCAATCTCTTAAACTTTGAATTCAACTAAAAGAAATATTGTATTTGTATATGAAAGCCCATATTTTAGGATGAGGAATCCAAGTTGCAATAACAAGCTCCCCATTTTGCTAATAATTTATACTTCATCTTTTCAAAAAGTACGAACCTATTTGACTGGCACAATTAATTTAAGAAAGAATGACTGGCTTTTAAAACTTTTGGTCTAAAATAGTAATTTTTTAATTTTTGTATAGCTTTAAATCATTTCTTTAAAGGTAAAATGTAAAATTTAAAATTATATTATTTTTAATTTTAGAAAAGGATCATTCTTTTGAAACGAATGGAGTATATATTTGTAATTTTCAACTACTATTACAAATAAGATTCAATAATGAACTTTGAAAAGAGTTAAAAATATTACTAAAATAAAATAAATTTTAAATTCCTAAAGATAATAAAAAAGATTTTCCTTTACTGACAAGTTGATTTTGACGAAAAGTGCACCCAATCTATTACTAAGAAACTGACATACCTCAAATAGCTTATGTGATGGCACAATGATGGTATGTAGAAATTTTGACAATAACCTACAATATATATGCAGAAATTATGATTGGTTATGTATTACCACACAAGTATTAATCTCAAGAATTCAACTTCAGCTCTAAAAAATGAAGAATATCATTTTTAAATTTGTTCGAGAATAATTTTCTCACGCTTATATTTTGCACAATAAAGAAAGCACATGGATACATATTTTGTCAGACATATAACTATATATTACTATTTCAAATAGGGTTTTAATGTCGAACAACAAGAGTTACGGTCATGATAGAGTAGTCAAAATATTAGAAGGGAATATAGAACTTAACAATATTAGATGGATATGATATTAAATCATTTTGAATTTAAGTATTATTTTAATTTAGTAATATTAATATTCATTTATTCCCGTGTCAATTGTTTTAAAATAATTATTCATACTATAAATATTAGACTAAAGATTTACGTGCAACGCACGTACGTAGAAACTAGTTAGTATAAAATATATTTATTATATCCATCCAATAATTAAGCAAAATAGAATCTTTAAACCTCCAACAACATAGCAGTATAGCAAATGGAGTAAACATTATTACAAACCCAAAATGAATATAAGTCTTAATTAAGCAAATAAGAGTACGCTGTTTCTCGTTTTATTCTAACTCCTTGATAATGAGACCATATCAAGGCCACTTAAGGGTTATAACTTCGAAGCTATTAAACTTGGGAACGCTATAATTATTTTCCAATTGAAACCAAAGTTCAAATATTAAGAATTTCTAAAGCCAATGTCTTAATATAAACGAAATATTGTAAGAAAGAAAAACTTTCTTTTAAACATTAAATTCACATTAACAATACTATGAACTTTAAGAAACTCGTCTCAAACAGTGGCTAAACACGATTTCATTGTTTAATTGACAATGTTAAAGTAAAGAGATTAAAATCATTCATCATATTTATTTTTCTACTAAAACTGAACATGCTATTTACTCTAACAAGACCCTGAGCATTTAAGCTAAAATTTGTCACAGCAAGCAGAGAATGGTAATAACAATCAAAACAAATAGTTCATCTCATTTTAACTCTAGCAATACCATCCAAACGAAATACACAAATCAGATATTCGTACATATACACAGAACTCAGAAGAACCAAAAGTGATCATCAATGAACTATAAACTCCCTATTTCATTCATTTGCAACTGAAAGTACATTATAAGGCGCAAAAGCGTTACCTAAAGTTGCAGATTTAAGACGGGGCAGCAGTGGTGAACTCAAAGTTGCACAAAACTTTGGAAACTCACTTATGGTACATCAGCAACAAGCAGCCAACGCACAACAAACAGCAGAAAACTCAAAACACTTGAACCCAGAAACTCCTTAAGAGAAAAGGTTTGAAGAAAATCCAAAAAGAGAACCTAAAGACTCTTCCTAAATTATTTTCAAGAGAAAAATAAAGTGCTGAAATTTTCCCTTTTGTTGTCTTTTTTCTGATCTTCCCCCCTTAAAGTGAAGAAAGACCCTCCTTTTATAGGAGAGGAAAGCCATAGGGATTAGGTTTCGAGTTAAACCAAAAATCTGCCCAAATGAGTGAGAAAGGACTGTCCTTTTCTCCAATTTCAGACACAAGAAAGGAGTAGATGTACTCCCAACAACTCCAAACAGTAAAAGAAACCAAACATGTACTCCACTTCATCATTTACCTTTTACCCTTCACAAACTAATACTATCAAACTAACTAACCAATTCAAACCAATGTAAAAGCAGAAAATCAGCATTCAACTTAGCCAACTAAACTAATGCTTATATGATCAATCCAAGGAAAAAAAAATAAACATCTACGATTAGGCAAAACACGTATTATAGTGAAGTTGTTAATCACAACAAAACTAACCGAGTGTCAAAATCAGAAATAATACTAGACGAAGTAGAGGATCGATCATTATCAACTTAAACCTAAACAAACTAACAATCAAAAAAGAAAAACAGAAAATCTAAGTCAAAGAGAAAGGAATTAGGAATTTTACCAAACTCGAGTACCCCGGGCAATGGCGAACAATACAATAGGCAGTGGTTCGGGTTCGGGCATGCTTTTATTGTTGATATACACCAAAACCATAAATTCCGATGAACCGGAAAACGGTTTTGGTATTACCAATAATAGAAACCTACACGAGGCCAGAGGCGAAAAGGAGAGGCAGTAGCGGCGGTCAGGGGTGGTCGCCGGAATTCCGGTCGCCGGAATTTTGGGTTAAAACCAATGCCACATGGTAGCCCTTGCTGAGCTCTATCTATGTATGTAAAAATTAGGTGGAAAGGGTGGCTCAATCTCCACGAATTTGTCAAAAAGTGGTGGCTAGGATTTTGATTTAGGCTAGATTCGTGGAATTTGGTTGGGATTTGGAGGATATGAGGCTCGGATTCATGGAGAGGAGGTTGAGAGGAAGAAATGATAAAATTTTGGGGTGGTTTAGAGGTGGCCCGCCGCCGATGACGAATTCCGGCGGCGGAGCAAAGGCGGCGGTGGCAGAGGAGTGGGAGAGAAGAGAGGGGCTCTAGGGTTTGTAAAATGGCAAAAATCTTATCTTAAAAGGCATTTTATATGCCAAGTGAAATTAAATCTGGACCATTGGATCAAGGATAAGGAAGGGCTCAGATTTCATCTTGATTTTATTAAACAAAGTGACGTAGTTTCGCCCTGAAACTACGTCGTTTTAATCTTCTCCTGGTAGCCACTCATTTAAACATGATATTACACTCTTAGCCACTTGATCATTTTAATTTTAGCCCATTTTCCCTTAATCCTACTTATTAAACTAAATTTACACAAATAAATGAATTAAATAACTTATTCTAAAGATCAATTAATTAGATTGATTCACCAATTGAAAAGTTAGTTAATTCTTAAAATGCATAAATGAAGAAAAAACTATTTTTATAGTATTTTATGATAGGAAATATGCAATTAAAGACACAAAATTGAGAAAAACAATTAAAATAACAAAACACTAATAACTTTAGGAGGTGTTAAAATAGTGCAAAAATTAGGTGTTCACACACATTATGAACAATTTAGTAGTTTTATCTTGCTTTGTTATGAGTAGCTAAACATTTGATCTAGGGTTGATGGAACTAATTGTTGGGTGAAGTTTTGACTCAACTTTGTTATAATCGTGCTGGGTTTATTATATGATTGTTCAACTACGTTTTGTATGGTGATTAATTGAATGGGCCCTTAATCGTGTCTAATTGCCTTGTGTTGCTTGAGAAAGAATACTAGGTTAGACTGCTGTTGAACAGTACCGCTTTTGGGTAATTGAAGAGATTCATTACTTGAACTTAAAAGTGGGGTTAGAGATAACGAAACTTTGGTGGGATAAGTCAGAGCTGCACAAATTGTCAGCTAGAGTAGTTCGAGAGAATGCTCTAGTACATTATCGTAGTTGATCGAGAGATAATTACGATAACCCATAGCTCATAATCCTCATAGAGTATTACGGCGAGATTATAGCAAAAGAGTTAAGACTTAAACTAGCAATTGGGGAAATCAATGCCCCAAACCTTTTCACCATTGAATTATCTTTGATTTAGCATATTGTTATTTTTAATATCATTTAAAGTAGTTAAACAAAAATACAATCTTTATTGATAAAAAATCTTGCATCTAGAAATTGTTTGAGTTGATAATAGCATTGCCAAGAGTTGTAATAGATAGGTTAGTTCCCTGAGGATTCGACTCCGGACTTAAAATCGAATTATATTTGCAACGACCGCTTTGTCTTTTAGAAGACATAGTTGGGCGTGATCAAATTTTGGCGCCGTTAACGGTATTATTTATTACAACTTAGAAGTAGTGCTAGAATTATTAGTTTAGATCAATTTTCTAAGGTGTTAAACAATTTTTTTGTCCATTGAAATTCTCACGTTTAAACTCTTGTGGGATCCAGGTGTATGCCTAGAAATTCTTCGAGGACTGGTGAACTGCTTGAAGGACTCTCAGACCCCGAGAAAACATTCAGGGCATTGAACCGTGCCAACAAGAAGAACAAACAATCACAACAAATACACCAACTTGAAATTGAGATGGGAGATAACGTCAACGGAAACATCAGGGATGACCAAGCTGACCCAAACGTCAGAGTAGTGGCACCTCTTATGCCAGAAGCTGCACTTTATGATTGGGCACAACCAACAGCTGATAATCTGGCCACCGCCATTGCTGTGCCTCCAATACAAGCGGAGACATTCCAGATCACCAACAACATGCTGCATCTTCTGCAGAATAAAGGATTGTTCTCCGGGTCACACATTGAAGACCCTCAACAACACTTGAAAATTTTTTTGTCGATTTGTGTGACCCAAAGGCAGCCAAATGTGACCCCATAAGCTATCAAGCTGTTACTGTTCCCGTTCTCTGTGACTGGGGAAGCTCATACTTGGCTGAATTCGCTCCCAATAAATTCCATTGTCACCTGGGAGGAATTAGTCAAGCAGTTCCTAAATAAGTTTTACCCGCCCAACAAGACTGCAAGACAGATTGATGAGATATTGCAGTACAAGCAGCAGCCTACTGAGACCTTGCAGGAAACTTGGGAAAGATTCAAAGGGATGCTAGTGAAGTGTCCCCACCATGGTATTCCAGACCAGATGCTCGGCCATAGATTCTACATGGGGTTACCTGACAATCTAAAGGCCAATGTAGATGCTTCAACTGGGGGTGCATTTTTGAGTAAGACATTCACCGAGTGCAAAATCCTTCTTGACAAGATGTCCCAGAATTCGGGGTGGATGACGAGGGGTACAACACTGGCACCAATAGTGCATTCAGTTCCTCTTGACCTAAATAATTCGCATGCAGAGAACATAGCCACACTCATGACTTAGATGATTATATTGACAAAGAAGATTGATGAGATGGGTATAAAGCAAGTGCATATTGTTGACACAATAAATGGGGGACTGTGTACATCCTGCATTAATTAGTCTTATGTGTGCTCATGGAGTGGAGAAGGTGACAACCAAGGGTTAAGAGAGGATATGAATTATGTCAACAACTTTGGGGGTCAGAGACAAGGAGGACAACAGTGGAGACCGGCACCAAATCAGCAGTACAGACCAAACATGCCACAACCTGGAGGTATGCAGCCCCAAGGCCAAATGGTGCCATATCAGAGACAACAGGGCTATCCACAGCAGAACCAGCAACAGTTGGCATATCAGCCACCTCCTCAGCAACAAGATAACAACATGGTAGAGATCAGGGGTATGCTTCAACAACTCATTGGAACAAATGGTAAGATGCAGGAAAAGTTGGCAGTGCATGACTCAGCGATAAAGAACATTGAAACTCAATTGGGGCAGCTGTCCATGGCCTTGAACAACCACCCCCAAGGGACATTGCCAGCAGACACGAACATTAACCCCAAGGAGCAAAACCCGAATCAGCTGATGGCAGTAAGTCTCCGAAATGGGAGAGATTTAGACAGGGAGCAAGAAGTTGCACAATCCAGCAAAGAGACTACGCCAGCCACTCCAGTTCCAGTGGAGGTAGATGAATCAGCAGAACTTACTGAAGTGGTGGTTGAACAGGTTCAGGATGATAAGGGTAAGGCTAAAGAGAGTGAACAAGCTGCAGAACAGGTGGTACCTCTTGTGCCACAGAACCCCAACAGAGAGAAGCCAGCAAGCAGTGCACAGAGGGTGATACCTGCACCATTCCCTCAGAGACTGGCAAAACAAAAGAAGGAAGATCAATACAGGAAATTCATGGAGATGCTACGTCAAATTCAATTGAATATTCCTCTGATGGATGCTTTGAGGGAGATGCCAGGCTATGCAAAGATGATGAAGGACCTAATGTCACGAAAGTTTGATTTTCAGGACCTATCCACAGTAACTCTGACACAGACATGCAGTGCAGTAGTGATAAGACCCATGGCTCAAAAGATGTCTGACCCAGGTAGTTTCACTATTCCGTCCACTATTGGGAGTTATGCCTTTGCAAAGGCATTATGTGACTTAGGAGCCAGCATAAACTTGATGCCTCTGGCCATATATACCAAACTGGGCATTGGCAGAGCTAGACCGACTTTGATGCTTTTGCAACTGGCTGACTGCACGGTTAAAAGGTCGACATGGATTCTTGATGATGTGTTGGTACAAGTGGGGAAGTTTGTATTCTCTACAGATTTGTTATCCTGGATTGTCAGGTAGATGAAGAGATACCTATCATTTTAGGGAGGCCATTCTTAGCCACTGGAAGAGCACTGATCGATTGTGAAACTGGAATTAAAAATGAGGTTGAACGATGAAGAAGTCATATTCAACGTTCAGCAATCCATGAGGAGACCCAGTGAATATGCTAATTGCTCCCTAGTGGAGGCAGTGGATGTGATCTTGCACGAAGATGATGAGACCCTGACTGCTAAAGATCCATTGGGGGTTTGCCTGACAAATTTAGAGGAGATGGATGGTGAAGGGTTGGCAGAGTGGGTCATGGAACTCGAAGGCCAAGGATTCTGGAAGAGGGATCCTCAGTTCGAGTCCCTTGAGTTAGAAAAGAGGGCCACACCACCGGCAAAACCACAGTAGAGGAACCACCCAAACTGGAGCTGAAACCGCTCCTAGCTCACCTCAGGTACATTTTCTTAGGCCCTGATTCTACTTTACCTATTATTATATCATCCGGTTTGCTAGATGTGCAGGTAGAGCAACTCCTACAGGTGCTACAGGAATGTAAGACTGCCATTGGTTGGACCATGGCGGACATAAAGGGTATCAGCCCAGCTTTTTGTATGCACAAGATTCTCTTGGAAGAAGGGCACAAACCTTCCAGGGAACATCAACGAAGGCTGAACCCAAATATGAAAGAGGTGGTGAAGAAGGAAGTAATCAAATGGTTAGATGCGGGTATCATCTTCCCCATCTCTGACAGCAATTGGGTCAGCCCTGTTCAGTGTGTGCCGAAAAAGGGAGGAATGACGGTCGTACAAAATGAGAATAACGAGTTGATCTCAACTCGTACAGCAAGGGGTGGCGAATTTTCATGGATTACCGGAAATTGAACACAGCCACCCGGAAGGACCATTTACCTTGCCATTCATTGACCAAATGCTGGACAGGTTGGCTGGGCGATCTCACTTCTGTTTCTTGGATGGATATTCAGGGTACAACCAGATCTCAATAGCCCCCAAAGACAGAGAGAAGACATCATTCACCTGTCCGTATGGCATATTTGCCTTTCGGAGAATGCCTTTTGGGCTTTGTAATGCACCGGCAACATTTCAACGGTGCATGTTAGCCATTTTAACGGACATGGTGGAGGACATTATGGAGGTATTTATGGATGATTTCTCTGTGGTGGGGAATTCATTCAAAGACTGTCTTCACAACTTAAGAAGAGTGCTCAAGAGATGTGTGGAGACAAATTTAGTGCTGAACTGGGAAAACTGACATTTTATGGTACAAGAAGGGATAGTTTTGGGCATCGAGTGTCCAGTAAGGGAATCAAGGTTGACCATGCTAAGGTTGACGTGATTGAGAAGTTGCCACCGCCTACTTCAGTCAAGGCAGTGAGAAGTTTCCTTGGGCACGCCGGGTTTTACAGGAGATTCATAAAAGATTTTTCTAAGATTGCTAACCCTTTATGCAAACTCCTTGAAAAGGATCAGCCCTTTGTGTTTTCTAATGATTGCAGGTTGGCATTTGAAGAGCTGAAGAAGAGATTGGTGACTGCACCCATCATTGTTGCACCCAACTGGGAACAACCGTTCAAGCTCATGTGCGACGCAAGTGACTATGCTATAGGAGCAGTCTTGGGGCAGCGAAAGGATAAACTGATGCACCCGATTTACTATGCAAGCAGAACACTAAGCGGTGCACAACTCAATTACACCGTGACGGAAAAGGAGATGTTGGCTATCGTTTTTGCATTCGACAAATTCAGGTCATACTTGATTGGATCAAAAGTTATTGTTTACACTGACCATGTAGTAATTAGGTACCTGATAGAAAAGAAGGAATCAAAGCCACGCCTGATTCATTGGGTTCTTTTGCTACAAGAATTCGATTTGGAGATCCGTGACAGAAAAGGGACAGAGAACCAAGTAGTTGACCACCTCTCAAGGTTGGAAGGAGCTGAAAAGAAGGTAGAGGTTGAGGATATAACAGAGACATTCCCGGATGAACAGTTACTAGCAATGACAATGGAGGAGGCACCGTGGTATGCTGATATTGCTAATTATTTAGCAAGTGGTATTGTACCTTATGAACTCTCCTCAATTCAAAAGAAAAAGTTCTTTCGTGATTGTCGGTCTTATTATTGGGATGAACCTCTACTGTTTAAAATATGTGTAGATAACATGATCCGGAGGTGTATCCCCGAGAAAGATCAACATTCTGTTTTGCAGGCTTGCCATGCTTCACCATATGGTGGACACTTTGGAGGAATTCGGACAGCAGCTAAGGTTTTGGAGTCGGGTTTGTATTGGCCAACTCTGTTCAAGGATGCTCACGCTTGGGTCAAAAGTTGCGATGAATGCCAAAGGACAGGCAACATATCTCGCCGACACGAGATACCAATGACCACAATTCAAGAGGTGGAGGTTTTTGACATGTGGGGGATCGACTCTATGGGGCCATTTGTCAGCTCGTATTGTAACAAGTACATATTGGTAGCAGTTGACTATGTCTCCAAGTGGGTCGAAGCAGTGGCTCTCCCAACCAATGATGCTAAAGGGGTAACAGGCTTTCTAAAGAAGAACATCTTCACACGTTTTGGCACCCCGAGAGCTATAATTAGTGATGGCGGAACCCATTTCTGCAATAGAGCGTTTGCACGGCTGTTGGAAAAGTATGGAGTTCGTCATAAAGTGACCACCCCCTACCACGCACAGTCGAGCGGGCAAGTGGAAGTGTCCAACAGGGAAATTAAAAGTGTCCTTACAAAAACAGTGAATGCAACAAGGACCGATTGGGCAAAGAAGCTGGATGATACATTGTGGGTGTACCGCACAGCCTTCAAAACTCCAATTGGTATGTCACCATACAAGTTGGTGTTTGGAAAGGCATGCCACCTTCTGGTAGAGCTCGAGCATAAAGCACTCTGGGCATTGGGGCAGTTGAACTTGGACATGGAGACAGCAGGCACCAACAGAGTCACTGGGTTACATGAGCTAGAAGAATTCAGGTTCCAGGCATTCGAGAGTGCTAGATTATACAAAGAACGGATGAAACTAATGCATGATAAGCACATCGTGGACCAAAACTTCAAATCGGGAGAGCGAGTGTTGTTATACAACTCAAGATTGATATTGTTTCCAGGTAAGTTGAAGTCCCGATGGTCAGAACCCTTCAGAGTAGTGCAAATGTTCTCAAGTGGAGCTGTTGAGATTGAATCAGAAGATGGGACGAATAAGTTCATAGTGAATGGGCAAAGGTTAAAACATTACCTTGGAATGGCAGAAGAGAAAGGGGATAGAGAGATAATAACATTGGAAGAGCCCCAGTACGCGAATGAGGAGTGATGATCCGAGCCTGTGTCGTGCCGCAACGTTAAATCAGGCGCTGCGTGGGAGGCAACCCACGAATGTTGTGGTTCTTGTTTTCTTCTCTAACTTCATAAAAAAAAAATCCTCGCACCGCGACCGCGGCTCGACCGCGGTAGAGGACGAGTATTCTGCCTCGAATTTGCTCGACCCACCGCGACCGCGATAGGACCGCGGTGAGGCGAGATCATTCTGCCTCGGTTTGTTTAACCCACCGTGGCCGCGGTGGGACCGCGGTCGACCGTGGTGAGTTCATCACCCAGGTAAGTATTTTCATTTTTTTTCCCTTTCTTCTTTTATTTTTTTTAATTTTCTTAACCCCCCCCCCCTAATAATATTATACCACCCGCCCATCCCCTCACTTTCCCCATCTCCCCTCTCTCTCTAAACCCTAACTCCCCATCTCTTCTCTTCTTCTTCTTCTTCTTCTTCTTCACCTCTACCACATTCCCACCCATCTTCCCCAACCTCCATTCCTCTCACTCTCTACTCATCTCAGGTATGGTGTGCTTCTCTATCTCTTCTATTGTATTTTTGTTTGAGTTTTTTTTTATATTAGTCCATGTGGTGATTGTGTAGTATTTCTAGAAGATTTTTGTTTCTTTTTCTTTGATTTTCGTTTTTGTTCATGGGTGATGTGCACAATGTTGTAGATAGGTGTGTGAACCATGTTGTATAAAAGTGTATGCTTGTGGGTGTTAGACTAATTGTTGTGGGGTGAAATGGTGTTGTAAAAATTGTTGATTTGGGGGATGAATTGATGTATCCATATGGGCTAAATGTGTTAGGGTAGTGCCTTGCTCACAAGGTGTTTGTGGAATTGCCCCAATGGAATTCTAAGGGCTAATGTGACCATGGTAGTGGTGAAGTCTGAGTAACCACCCATGGCTCACACAACTCACACCCTCACTGATAGGAGATTCTGTGCTTGACAGGTACAATGCAACCATCTAGGAAGAGACGCACAACAGGGTCCTCCGCTAGTGGACCTGGTAGTTCTTCGCGAGCTCGAGGTCAAGCTAGTGCGGCACAGTTTGACCGCACTAGGTTTGTCTCCAAACTGGCGGAGGACAGGTACAATGCAAAGGCATCAAAGAAATTATTACCGGAGGTGCATATTGACCGGGAAGCTTTGCAAGGGGAATGCCCGAATATCTTTGCTGAGTTGAGGAGGTGTCAGCTGGACATCTTCTTTGAGGAACCGGAGGAGGCAAACGTACAGGTAGTGGGGGAATTTTATGCTAACTGCCCGGAACATGAGAATGGGGTTGTCACAGTACGCAATACCCGGGTAAATGCGTCCCTCGAGGCCATCCACAGGGTGTATCGGCTGCCAGTTTTCATGGGGACACCGACAATTATCGTGCTTATCGCCAACCAAGTGTCTATTGGGCAAGGATTCTTGAGACAATATGTGTGCCAGACCGAGAGTACATATGGATAAAGCACCGGATCACACTTAACTCCCAGTCTCTGAATTGGGAGGCTAAGTGTTGCCTCACAATTATCAACAGTCGGCTGCTGCCCTCCAGCAACACTACTGATGTCAATCAACCACGAGCAACAGCTATCTACTGTTTCATGACACACCAGGATTTTGATGTTGCCCAGCTCATTCATGATGAGATGTTCATCCGCTCACCTGAGATACTCAAAGGTTTTTACTTCCCTTCTCTGGTCACCAAGTTATGCCGTGTTGCTAGAGTCCCTGAAAACCTTAGAGTTGATGGGAAATTGCCATTGAAAGCCCCATTCCGGGCAAGCAAAATCACAATTGGGAGAGAGCCGGTGGTGATGGTTGAGGATGATGATGAAGCTGACGAGGTGGCTGAGATTGCTGTTGTTCCACCACCTCCAAGAACTTATAAGGCGGGCCCATCACAGCCCCGCCGAAGTACCCGCCTGACAGCCCTGGAGCAGGAAATGGCTGGTCTCCGCACTTCTGTCACTGACCTGGGTACCAGAGTTGACACTCTGGCCACTCAACAGGCCAAGTCGGAGAAAAAGATTATGGGATGGCTTCGAGCGCTAGGACGAGCATGTCACCTCGATCCTGGCACCGTCTCTGATCAGGATTGAGCTTCAGGGAAGTCCCCTTACCTTACTCTGCTTATTATTTGTTGACATGGGGACATGCCAAATTTTTAAGTGTGGGGTGGGGGATGGCTGTTATTGTAACAAGATTGTATAACTGTGTATGATGTTGATTGTGTGGTATTTTAGGGTCGTGTTAGTTATCCTCGACTTGGCCCGAAGACGGACACCTTTCGGCAGGTCTCTTGAGGGACATTAGTCGAACAAAAAAAAAGAAAAAAAATGGAATATAAGGACTCTTCCTGATGACGGATATTTGAGATAGTTTCTTGAGGGAAGTTAGTCTAGAGAAAACACCAAAAAGATTTTTTTTTTTAGGTAGTGTAGTAACTCCCCCTTGGTTTTTCTTTGGGCCACGGTTCTTTTCCAAGAGTTTAGCTTGAACCGGGTGTAGGTAGTTTTTGTTTATATTATTTTTAGTTTTTTAGTTAGTATTGATGGGCTACGAGCTGAAATAGAAAGAAAAACCCTTGGCGTTAATACACCTGAACACAGTCGACACTAGAGTGTAACGCCTAGTCTCGTGGTTGATTCTTGCTAAAGTGCCTTAAATTTGTATGTTTGTAACTGACTTGAACACTCAAAAGAGAGTGTCTTGATAAATCAATCTGGAGTGAGTCATGTGCCATGTGTGTGTGAGCTGTACTGTATTCTATGCTTTACAATTGATGCCTAGAACTTGCCATGTGTGTTTGCTAAGCGAAATAGTAGCTTCATTCAGTCTTAAAAGTGATATAGGCATTTCTTTGTTAAGCCATATATATAAAGTAAACCCACCTAAATGTAATACATCGTAGTTAACCCCGTTGAGCCTATAAGCCTGTTTCTTTGGCAACCACATTGCGAACCTTACCCAATTGTTTGAATAGCCATCTGTTTGAACCCCTTTTACCTCCCATGAGCACTTGAATGGCCTTGACATATGCATAAGTTAAAGTGTGGGGGTGGTGGTTGGGTTTTTGAGTGGAACCAGTGAAATAGAGGAAAGGTGCAGTTTTGGGAAGAGTAAAAGAAGAAGCACCACGAAAAAAAATGAATAAATGTAGTAGTTGATAAGTGGTAGCTTGATACAAATGCACCTAAAGGAATGGGATGTTATAAATAAAAGTGTGGTGGAACGTCTGGTTGACATAAGTATGATTTTGAAGATTAATGTGATTGTATTAAAAGTGCTTAGGGAGGTTAGTCACTATATCCAAATATATCCTACCCATCCCTTAGCCTACATTACAACCAAGTGAAGTCCTAATTGATCTTAGACTGAATAGGCTCGATTAGTAGAGTAGTACACTACGGGCAAAACTATGGTGCATCTTTGTGGCATGTGAATATTCTTTTTGATAGTGAGCGAATTTTGTCCATCTGAGTTCCTAATTGTTCTTAATTATATTTATTGTGGAACTACTCTCTTGTGTGATGTGAGGGCATATGATTCGCGAAGGAAAGGTAAGTCTTGACCTCTGTATATAGTAGTTTGGGTAAGTATGAATATTGCACGACGCGTGAGATTCGACTTTTGAGGCAAAGGTTGTTCACTACTCGGTGCAGCTTTGGTGAATTTTTCTTGGTGTAATACATTGAGGGAAAAGCTTAGGGAAGGAATTTTGATAAAGTGTGGTGGATTGCTCAAGGACTAGCAATGATTTAAGTGTGGGGTGTTGATCATATGCTACATAGACGATATTTACACCCTAATCATACCATGCTTTATTGTTGTTTTATAGGCTAAATGGTAATAAAATGCTCTAATTGGTGTTCTTTTGCTTCGCAGGAAATAATCCAAGTTAGGAAGAACTATGGAGTGTTTTAGAGTCATTATTGTGAAGAAAACGTCAAATCAAGAAGCACCCGAGCGGAAAGAAGCAAAAAGTGGACTGGGCTGAAATCCACCGCGACCGCGGTGGACCGCGGTTGGACCGCTGCAGACCAAAGACGCGAGGCAGAAGGGTTGTCTTTCACCGCGGTCGGCCGTGGCCGCGGTGAACTGTGCAGTTGCCCAGAACTTGTGGGACCAAAGTGTAACTCGGGGAAAACTTATTTCAAACCCTTATAAACTCAAGAAGCTCGCCCAAGAAAGGATTAAGCTTGTTTTTAGACTACTTTGGAGGCAATAACAAGTGTGAGAAGAACGACCAAAAATTAGAGTTTTTCTATCTTCTCTTTATTATTGCAATTACACATTATGAACAATTTAGTAGTTCTATCTTGCTTTGTTATGAGTAGCTAAACATTTGATCTAGGGTTGATGGAACTAATTATTGGGTGAAGTTTTGACTCAACTTTTTTATAATCGAGCCGGGTTTATTATATGATTGTTCAACTACGTTTTGTATGGTGATTAATTGAATGGGCCATTGATTAATTGTGTCTAATTGCCTTGTGTTGCTTGAGAAAGAATACTAGGTTAGACTGTTGTTGAACAACACCACTTTTGGGTAATTGAAGAGATTCACTACTTGAACTTAAAAGTGGGGTTAGAGATAACGAAACTTTGGTGGGATAAGTCAGAGCTGCACAAATTGTCAGCTAGAGTAGTTCGAGAGAATGCTCTAGTAAATTATCGTAGTTGATCGAGAGATAATTACGATAACCCATAGCTCATAATCCTCATAGAGTATTACGGCAAGATTATAGCAAAAGAGTTAAGACTTAAACTAGCAATTGGGAAAATCAATGCCCTAGACCTTTTTACCATTGAATTATCTTTGATTTAGCATATTGTTATTTTTAATATCATTTAAAGTAGTTAAACAAAAACACAATCTTTATTGATAAAAAATCTTGCATCTGGAAATTATTTGAGTTAATAATAGCATTACCAAGAGTTGTAATAGATAGGTTAGTTCCCTGAGAATTTGACTTCGGACTTAAAACCGGATTATATTTGCAACGACCGCCACTACCATAAAATACCTTTTTGTTCGACTACAAATTAATGTCAGTCGCAATTTTCCGACTACTGTAGTCGGAAATCTCATATTCATTTTTTAATTTATTTTTAAGAGTTATTCTGAATACGTTTCCGACTAATATAATCATAAAGTTTCGCGGGAAATTGCGCGTGTAGAAGTTTCTGACTACCGTAGTCGAAACATTAGATAATAAAGTCAAAAACACTTTTGACCAAGTGGTCCCGATAGTAAAAAAATTAAATAATATATAGTTTCCGACTACAGTAGTCGGAAACGTTAAGTTATTTTCCGCTAACCCTTATTTTTTAATTCTTTTTTCCCACAATCTCTCTCTTACTCGGTGTCTCTTTCTCTATATCTCCTCACCTCTCTCTGAATGGCACCGGCAAAATCGGCGATGGGGACTTCATCAGGTACGCGCTCTCTCTCTCTCTCTCTCTCTTTTTCCCGTATAATCTCCGGCCAAGACTAGGGTTTCGATTTTAGTGTGCAAAATCAACGGTACCACTAGGGTTTCAATTTTCTGGTCTAGAAAATTTCTTCCAACTTAGTTAATTCTTGGTATAGTAACATATTATCGTACTCCTAAGGTTTAATAAGAAATTTTTTATAATTAAAATTTTATTAATTATTCAAGGGCAGGCCTATATCTTGGTTTTATTATCGCCTAGTTAATATTTAGTGAATGATATCATGAGGAACTAGAATATAAAGTGTTTATTGTCCAGATGTCCACACTGAGGCAACTTGAAGTTCGTGTTATTAGTTTGAACTCCTTTCAAGGGAAAGTTTACCATGTCCATACGTTAGAAAGAAAAACAAGTACGTTTAAATAGAACATATATTTAAGCATTTCATTCTCTTCACAATTCATTGTCAAAATCTGCCGAGGTCTTAATGTAGAAAAATAAAGGGGGGTTCAGCATGGTTAGTTTGCCAGAATTGTTGGCTAGTTTGAGGCTTGTCCTTGTTTGTGTGCTCTATTTGATTATTTGTTGGTATTGGGGTAGAGTGAATTTGGATAGGTTGTCTTGTTATCTTCTCTGTTCTGTCAACTTATGCTTTCTTAGTTGCTTAACATATTATATGAAATGGAATTCTTGGATTTTGTTTGAAATGATGTCACGACCCTAAACCCAGACACGGTCGTGATGGCGCCTCTCGTGAAAACAAGGCCAGCCGACACATTCCCAATCCAGTCTTTATGCAATTAAATAATAAGCATTACGTCTAAAACATGATATAAACTCAGAAGTAACAATGACAATACAAAACAATTCGGGGAATGCAACCCAACTCAGCCCGATACTGGGGTGTCACAAGTCATGAGCATCTACTAAGTCTAAATACAACTGAAAAAGTCTTAAATGTACTCAGTACAGTCTAATAGAATGAAGAGAGAGAAAGCAGTGCTGCGAACACCGGCAGCTACCTTGCTAACCTCCACGACTCTGCCTCCGATCAATCAGTACCCGATACCGGGTCTAGAAAATACCTGAATCTGCACACAAGGTGCAGGGAGTAAAGTGAGTACTCCAACTCAGTGAGTAATAATCATAACTAAAGTCTGAATGGTAAGAAATCACGAAAAGTGCATCAACATGCTGTATAGAAGCAGTTCAAAAACCTGTAAGAAAGCAATGAAGCTGTAAAATCCCTGAAACATCTTAGCTCAGTCTAAACTTCTTTAAAAATGACTTTTTCAACAGTTACGCAAATGAATGCAGAACAACTAGTGCAGATAAGCACAGAAACCCGCCCCTCGGGCACAAATACATAATTAAGCAGGTAAATGACAGGCAAATAAGAAAGATAAGCACATAAGGTTTGCCCCTCGGCACAATGTCAACAAATCCGCCCCTCGGGCAATGTCTCAGAACAGTACCAGCCCCTCGGGCAATCACATAGAACAATACCAGCCCCTCGGGCAATCACATAGAACCATACCAGCCCCTCGGGCTATATCTCACATCACAATGGGTACCCGCGCTCACTGGGGGTGTGCAGACTCCTGGAGGGGCCCCTTACGGCCCAAGCGCAATAACAAGCCATCTCGTGGCATCAAATCTAGGACCTCGGCCACATATCAATCAAGCCACCTCGTGACGTACATATCTCAGGCCCTTGGCCTCAAATCAGTATCAGTGTATCACCGTTGCGGCATGCAGCCCGACCCAAAAGATATCCTCACAACACAGGCCCTCGGCCTTACTCAGTCAAATATCACATAAGCCTCTCGGGCAACGGTAAAACAGTGTTTATCAGCCCAAAACATCATTTAAATATCATTTGAGTATTAAAACTGAGTGAACATGGCTGAGTTTTGAAAACAGTGGAAAATAACATGACTGAGTTCAAGTATAAAGTCAAAACAGTGAGAAAATATCAACAAAGATCCCCGAAGGGTTCAAATAGTTGGCAAGAAGCCCAAATATGGCATGCAGCCCAAATAATGATGATAACAAATAGATTTCAGTCAAATACGCGGTAAAATCATCAATCGGGACGGACCAAGTCACAGTCCCCAATAGTGCACGACCCCACGCTCGTCATCAAGCATGTGCATCACCTCATATAGCACTACGATGTGCAATCCGGGGTTTCAAACCCTAAGAACATCATTCACAATCATTACTCACCTCGAACCAGCTAAATCTCTAGCTCGCGACGCCTTTCCCCTCGAATTGGCCTCCACGCGCGTCAAATCTATCCAAAATCAGAACGAGGACGCCAAAATATGCCAAAAGAACAAAGCCTAAGTGAAAACAATCAATAAAGGGCACAAATCCCGATATTACCAAAACCCGACCCCCGGGCCCACGTCTCTAAATTCAGAAATTTTCACACCAACGGATTCCGTATCTCCCCACGAGTTCATACATATCAAAAATACAAAAATCGGAGTCCAAATGACCCCTCAAATCCCCATTTAAAGGCCTCTTAAACTCAAGCCCTAATCCTCTATTTTTGCCATTTAATTCCTTTAATTACAGCCTTAAATTCATGAAATACTACCATAGAATTGTGTTTTAGGTCCAAAATCCTTACCTTAACGAAGTTCCCTTGAAATCCTCCTTCCAAATCGTCCAAAAGCTCTCAAGCCGAAGTTAAAAATGGTGGAATAGCTCAAACTCGCGTAATGAAATAACTTATATGTTCTGCCCAGTCCTTCCCGCATCTGCGGTCCAAGGCCCGCTTCTGCGGCACCGCATATGCGGTCAAATCCTCCGCTTCTGCGGAATTCACTTACCAGCCGCAAACCGCATCTGCGATCCACCCTCCGCATCTGCGATTCCGCAGATGCGACCCCGTTAGCCGCTTCTGCGACCAAATATCCGCTTATGCGGCACCGCACCTGCGGTCCCCAATCCGCAGGTGCGAAAATACCAGAAGCACCAATATCAGCTGCTGCCACAAAATTTCAACCTCTCCGTTGACCACCCGAAATCACCCCGAGGCCCGCGGGACCTCAACCAAAAGCAAAAACATATCCCAATACCTTATTCAAACTTGTTCCAATCATCAAAATACTTCAAACAATATTAAATTAACCAAAACACCTCGGATTCAAGCCTAAGTTTCTAAAAATCTTCCGAATTCCGCTTTTGATAAAAAACCCAACCAAACCACGCCCGAATAACCTGAAATTTTGCACACACATCCCAAACGACACAACGAAGCTACTGCCACTCTCGGAATTCCATTCCAACCCTTTAATCAAAATCTCGCCTACCAACAGGAAATTGCCAAAATCTCAATTTCGCCAATTCAAGCCTAAACCATCAACGGACTTCCAAAATGCATTCCGATCACGCTCCTAAGTCCCAAATCACCTAACGGAGCTAACCAAATCATAAAAATGCCGATCCGAGATCATACAAAAGCAAGTCAAATATTGGTCAAACCTTTCAAATTTCAAGCTTCAAATTGGGAGTTGTTCTTTCGAATTCATTCCGATTACCCTGAAAACCAAAACCAACAATTTACATAAGTCTTAATACATCATACGGGGCAAGTCATGCCCGAGAACAATCGAGCAATGTGCAAGAACTCAAAACGACCGGTCGGGTCGTTACATCCTCCCCCACTTAAACATACGTTCGTCCTCGAACGTGCCCAGAGTTGTTCCAAAAGCTAACCACTCGCTGAATAGCCTTACCATGCATATAACCGGGGGTGATCCCACGTCACCCTATCTCATATAGGTCCGATAACACATAGAAACTGAAATTTCACAATCCAATCTAGCCCATAAATCGTAGAACCACATTTCCACTTCTGAAATCTTCAATACGATCAGAATCCCACATTTATACTGTGAATAAGCCCAAACAAGCTGTAACAACCCATACTTGCAACCCCAGGTGCAATTACACGATATACCACATAACTCAAACGCTTGCAGCGATAACTTCTAATTACAGCAACTGCACACAACAATCGAATACCAATAGAAAACCTCTTATCAACTAAGGTCTCATCCCAACACTTTCATATACTGCCAATGATAAATAAAACAAACAGTAAGCCATAACCATTTCTTAGATCAACCATTCATGAAGCCTCTTCTCCATTGGCAAAAAAAAAACATAGCAAATCTCTGAGCCGAACCTCGATATTTATCCTTCCAACATGCTAAAATCGAATCCGTTCGTATTCACTAATGATCTCAACGATCTCATCTAATCCAACACAACCACTCTGGTGACATGACACCTCAATGCAGACTAAAGCCGTAACTTGCGCAATCCGAGCACCAATAAGAAACAATCCGATTATACTCAAATCGTGAATGTGACTCAAATAAAGAGCTGTACTGCAAGCTCACCAGTACCACCACAACACAAGGCTGAGAACCATCTCACATCATAGGAATAGAACACACGAATCTAACCCAAAAGGTCATACCCCCACATAACTTTGCTGCGATGTGCGACCCTATCCAAACACTGCTTCACATGACACACCCCAAGTCACTCTTCTCGAATTTGACGACCACGCACAATTGATGTCTAGAACCAAAGCAAATCATCATAACCTCAGTGAAGCAAATACATAACACTACTCAACCCAAAAGGATATAACCAATACGCCATCCGCCGAGCAATATCCAATACTCTTTCCCGCTCGACTTCCACTAAGAAACCCCAATGGAACCGCACCATCTGTGCCTATACCCAACAAATCATAACGCCTCGCAACACCGAAAAAGGTAACTCATGGATCTCCCCAGATTACTAATAAGCTCAATAACGATCGAATCAACACATCCCTCAACAATACAATCCGGAGCCAACCAAGCCGACTCAAGTTAGAACACGCATCCACATTGGCCTGCCAACGAGCTCCTTATCAAGGAAATCCTGAAGCTGCTCCTTCAACTCCTTTAACTCTACCGGTGCCATACGATACGGTGCCCGGCATCAAATCAGTACCGAAATCAACAACCTTGCCTGGCGACATGCCCGGCCACAAGAAACACATCTGAAAAGTCCCTCACCACCGAAACTGAATCAATATGAGGAGCCTCTGCACTGACATCCATCACGAGAGCCCAAAAATAAGAAAAACAATCCTTCCCAGCCATTCGCCGGGCCTTCGAAATATAAAACCACCCTACTAAGAACATAATCCGTCGAACCTTGCCACTCGATCTGTGGCATTCCCGACATAACCAACATCGTCGCCTTAGCGCAATAGCTCCGAATGACACAACACTGAGACAACCAGTCTATACCCAATATCACCTCCAAAATCTAACGTACCAAGCAGCAAAAGATCCACTCGGGTCTCCAAACCCCGATAGTCACTAAACAATGCCGATACATACGACCCACGACCACAACATAGCCTGAATATGAGAACACCCAGTCTCCAACCCCATATAGCACATGAATCACCATACCTGATCCCGATTCCGCCGTCCGAATACATACCACATCTCTAATACCCAATCATTCCACGAGAGATATTCTAACATTCTTCTGTGCCTCCAAGCAAACTCGAATATCAACAGTTGATCTAACAAGAAAGTACCGCAATACTACCGAAGTACCATCAACTTAATCACATTGCCTTTTTCTGAAATATATACCCTCGTCAAATTACCTCCAACTAGCAATACCATTTCCTTAATCATCTGAAGATCATTCCCCTAATCATCTGAAGCTCATTTCTGTAATTATCTGAAACTGCCCGTGCTGCCTAAGGATTTTATGACCTTCCGTTTAGAACTGAACCGTAACCTTACACACGCAAATCTCAATCCTTCACAACATATCGCATATACCAAACCGGCCTAGAATAACATGAGAACTTCATCTCCCTTCCGAGCCGCAAACATCCACGTACTCAACTAGCCAAGAACTTTTCATTTGATCCCATCTAGGAGAAAATCACTTTACATCCCATGCTCCTCATGCTTGCCAAAAATGTACACCTCTAACAGTGGTAGAAATCATCAAGAACTCTCCGTCTCCCTTTTTGACAAAACCAAACCTGACATGACTAAATCCTTCTAACTCAACCAAGCTACGCAGGCCACTAAAACCTAAGAGCATTGCCGTGAAACACCTGTAGAAGCTCGTTACCTCGTAAACATCCAAAGAACTAATTATATCCTTGCCATACAACTTTAACGTAAAATCACACCACTTAAGGCTCATAATCCGCTGAATACTCTTTTAAATGTTCCCAAAAGCACCACATTCAAGATACCTACCCTGAAAGGACTTACTGCGAATCTAAAGCCATTACCTTCACCTTCCCGATACTGATATATAGAATCCCCTAACTAATATAGAAAATACCACAAGTCTTGCCATCTTCCACTGAAAACTCAGTTTCTAGCCACAAGTACAACTTGAAAGCCTCCAATTATTGCATGAAAATTTTGAACACAATAGAACCAGCCTCTAGAGTCATCCACTCTACTTAAACCGCAGTTAGATTGATTAAACGAACCGAACAACCTGTGCTGCATTAGCACTCCGACACCGCAGAATGTAACCTCATTCCAATATAACAAGCAACTTTCTGCCCTATGCACCGAGCATTCCTTACCAACAACAACTCAAGTCATTCCCCGATTCTCATACACCCATAAAGCATAACATAACCTTTATTGAAATTTCCTATACTCGAGCCATAACTATTTCACAAATACGCCTCAAACTGGAACCATTATAGCACATAACCGTGCAATCAACCATTCAATAGCAAACTCCCCCACTTGGCTCGAAGCCATAGATCAAAACACATACCATAACTCATAACACATATACTTTGTTGCTGCCATAATACCATAGTGAGATTTACTTAACCCTTCACAAGCTCGTGGAACACAGACCATCTGGTACTTCATATCTTCTGCAACTCTCGCTTTTACTCTCGTAACAATTAACCCACTCTCTTAAGCGAACCAGATTCAAATTACAACTTTCACTTGAAATTGAGATCTTCTAACAGACAACATAAGGATCGCACAAACTCGGAACATTCCGCAGGAGATAACCCACCTGCTTTGCCTCAAACTGGAATTTCTGTATACCTTCCACCGTCATATTCATCACGCAATCACTTAATCTTCCTGAGTCTGAACTCATGCCGCAACATGAAATTTACTTCACTCCCAACTAGAAAACATGAAAGGATTCATCACACACCCATAAATCGGGGCTATACCTTAAATTAAGATGGAAATTGAGCACCTAATAGTTCTACTATCCTCCAGCAAACCCTTCTCGTCATTTCCAAATCATATGAATACATCTCGCAGACAATAACATGCTCATCGCATGGCCATCCAGCCATCACTTCTGCTAATAGGGACACTACCGAACATACAAGTTCAACAAGTCACGTGCTCACACAATCAGCACCCCGGTGCTCAAGCTATAGGCAAAAATCCGGCCTCAAGTCCTCCAGACTGGCCCAACATCAACACACAGAGATCACATCTCGCCCCTCGATCAGGGAATCACAAGCCATCGATGCACATCTGATACTGATCGCTCATGCGCGCATACGAACGTGTGGAAGGAATTTCAAGACTTACTTTTCAAGCTGAATCAAGGACGCATGACAAGAATTCAAGAATGTGAAGTTTTTCCTAAAGGTTCTGCAGCCTCTCGAGGATAAATACAGACGTCTCCGTACCGATCCGCGAGACTCTACTACACCTGCTCATGACTCGTGAGACCTATGTAACCTAGGCTCTGATACCAACTTGTCACGACCCTAAACCCAGACCTGGTCGTGATGGCGCCTCTCGTGAAGACAAGGCCAGCCGACACATTCCCAATCCAGTCTTTATGCAATTAAACAATAAGCATTACGTCTAAAACATGATATAAACTCAGAAGTAACAATGAAAATACAAAACAATTCGCGGAATACAACCCAACTTAGCCCGATACCGGGGTGTCACTAGTCATGAGCATCTACTAAGTCTAAATACAACTGATAAAGTCTGAAATGTACTCAGTACAGTCTAATAGAATGAAGAGAGAGAAAGCAGTGCTGCGAACGACGGCAGCTACCTTGCTAAACTCCGACGACTCTGCCTCCGATCAATCAGTACCCGCTACCGGGTCCAGAAAATACCTGAATCTGCACACAGGGTGGAGGGAGTAAAGTGAGTACTCCAACTCAGTGAGTAATAATCAAAACTAAAGTCTGAATGGTAAGAAATAACGAAAAGTGCATCAACATGCTGTATAGAAGCAGTTCAAAAACCAGTAAGAAAGCAATGAAGCTGTAAAATCCCTAAAACATCTTAGCTCAGTCTAAACTTCTTTGAAAATGACTTTTTCAACAGTTACGCAAATAAATGCAGAACAACTAGTGCAGATAAGCACATAAATCCGCCCTTCGGGCACAAATACACAATTAAGCAGGTAAATGACATGCAAATAAGAAAGATAAGCATATAAGGTTCGCCCCTCGGGCACAATGTCAACAAATCCGCCCCTCGGGCAATGTCTCAGAACAGTACCATCCCCTCGGGCAATCACATAGAACAATACCAGCCCCTCGGGCAATCACATAGAACCATACCAGCCCCTCGGGCTATATCTCACATCACAATGGGTACCCACGCTCACTGGGGGTGTGCAGACTCCTGGAGGGTCCCCTTACGGCCCAAGCGCAATAACAAGCCATCTCATGGCATCAAATCTAGGCCCTCGGCCTCATATAAATCAAGCAACCTCGCGGCGTACATATCTCAGGCCCTCGGCCTCAAATTAATATCAGTGTATCACCGCTGCGGCGTGCAGCCCGACCCAAAAGATATCCTCACAACACAGGCCCTCGGCCTTACTCAGTCAAAAATCACATAAGCCTCTCGGGCAACAGTAAAACAGTGTTTCTCAGCCCAAAACATCATTTATATATCATTTGAGTATTAAAATTGAGTGAACATGGTTGAGTTTTGAAAACAGTGGAAAATAACATGACCGAGTTCAAGTATAAAGTCAATACAGTGAGGAAATATCAACAAAGATCCCCGAAGGGTTCAAATAGTTGGCACGAAGCCCAAATATGGCATGCAGCCCAAATAATTATGATAACAAATAGATTTCAGTCAAATACGCGGTAAAATCATCAATCGGGACGGACCAAGTCACAGTCCCCAATAGTGCACGACCCCACGCTCGTCATCAAGCGTGTGCCTCACCTCAATATAGCACTACGATGTGCAATCCGGGGTTCAAACCCTCAGAACATTATTTACAATCTTTACTCACCTCGAACCGGCTAAATCTCTAGCTCGCGACGCCTTTGCCCCTCGAATTGGCCTCCACGCGCGTCGAATCTATCCAAAATCAGAACGAGGACGTCAAAATATGCCAAGGAAACAAAGCCTAAGTGAAAACAATCAATAAAGGGCACAAATCCCGAAATTACCAAAACCCGACCCCCGGGCCCACGTCTCTAAATTCAGAAATTTTCACACTAACGGATTCCTTATATCCCCACGAGTTCATACATATCAAAAATACTAAAACCGGAGTCCAAATGACCCCTCAAATCCCCATTTAAAGGCATCTTAAACTCAAGCCCTAATCCTCTATTTTTGCCCTTTAATTCCTTTAATTACAGCCTTAAATTCATGAAATACTATCATAGAATTGTGTTTTAGGTCCAAAATCCTTACCTTAATGAAGTTCCCTTGAAATCCTCCTTCCAAATCGTCCGAAAGCTCTCAAGCCGAAGTTAAAAATGGTGGAATAGCTCAAACTCGCGTAATGAAATAACTTATATGTTCTGCCCAGTCCTTCCCGCATCTGCGGTCCAAGGCCCGCTTCTGCGGCACCGCATATGCGGTCAAATCCTCCGCTTCTGCGAAATTCACTTACCAGCCGCAAATCGCATCTGCGATCCACCCTCCACATCTGCGATTCCGCAGATGCGATCCCATTAGCTGCTTCTGCAGTTCCTGTTCCTCAAGCCTCTTCCGCTTCTGCGACCAAATATCCGCGCCGCACCTGCTGTCCCCAATCCGCAGGTGCGAAAATACCAGAAGCAGCAATATCAGCTGCTGCCACAAAATTCCAACCTCTCCGTTGACCACCCGAAATCACCCCGAGGCCCCCGGGACCTCAACCAAAAGCACAAACATATCCCGATACCTTATTCAAACTTGTTCCAATCATCAAAACACTTCAAACAACACTAAATCAACCAAAACACCACGGATTCAAGCCTAAGTTTTTAAATATCTTCCAAATTTCGCTTTTGATCAAAAACCCAACCAAACCACCCCCGAATAACCTAAAATTTTGCACACACATCCCAAACGACACAACGAAGCTACTGCCACTCTCAGAATTCTATTCCGACCCTTTAATCAAAATCTCGCCTACCAACCGGAAATCGCCAAAATCTCAATTTCGCCAATTCAAGCCTAAACCTTCCACGGGCTTCCAAAATGCATTCCGATCACGCTCGTAAGTCCCAAATCACCTAACGGAGCTAACCAAATCATAAAAATGTCGATCCGAGATCGTACACAAGCAAGTCAAATATTGGTGAAACCTTTCAAATTTCAAGCTTCAAACTGGGAGCTGTTCTTCCAAATTCATTCCGATTACCCTGAAAATCAAAAGTAACAATTTACATAAGTCTTAATGCATCATACGGGGCAAGTCATGCCCGAGAACTGTCGAGCAATGTGCAAAAAATCAAAACGAGTGAGAATATAGAGAACTAGAACTTTTTGCATTTTTGTGTCTGCTAGTTTGTTTTTTCAGGTAGTGCTGTTCTTTTTTCATATAAGATATTTGATATAGTTCCTGAACGAAGTATATATACCGAATATTGTAGTCCATGATTCATTCTAGTAGCTTCAATGTACCCAATATCACTTATGAATTGCCATTTCTCTGCTAAACGTGGAATTCTTGAAGCTAATCATTCCTGCTCAGCTTTTCAATGCCAGTTGCCCACTATTCCTTCAAGCAACAGAGTAAGAGATAAACATGTGGTATAAATGCTTGTAGACTACTTCCTTATCAGGAAAAAAATGCTTGTAGACTACTTATCACAAAAAAAGAAATTGGAGACTGTTAGCAGCCATTTTTCATTGTAAATTACTCGTTGTTAGTTTCTTCCACTATTGCTAATATATTATATAAGGTTCCGTTTGTTGTTTTCTAAAGATTAAGATGTCTAAACTTTAATGCATATATGATTATTCAGATATTGTCTCTAAATTAAACAGTGGGAATTAAATTTGTTTGTTTTCTCAACATCTGAGTGTGTATAATTTATATTTAAAATGATTAAATATAAAGTTTAAATAAAGTAATACAACAACAACATACCCAGTATTATCCCACACTGTGGGACAAGTTTAAATAAAGTAATAATTAAATATTATATCCGTATTATATTTGAGTGAATTAATTCACATGGTTTTTTAAAATGAAGCATATTCTAAAAGTTGGATTTATCTGTGGGATTTGAAAATCTGCAATTGGGTTTTGGTAGATTTATCTTTATTTGTTTTATTCTTTATTTGAGTGTTTTATTGGTTTTATTCTTCATTCATGTACATCCTAAGCTCCCTGATTATGATGAATTAGCAGCTAAGTTCATTGCTCTTAAGAAAGAGAAACTGCAAAAGAACTCAATTTGAGTATTTTATTGGTTTTATTCTTTATCCATTAAAGTAGCATAAGAAATGAATTGCGCATTGAGAGTTAAGAGAGATGGAGAGAATATGGTGTGTGTTTTTAATTTGTGTTTTCTGCTAAGGGTTTCATGTAAGCCTATGAATATATGATTTGAGAATTTAGAATCAGTAAATTAAAGTAGAGTAGTATATTAAAGTCTTTTTGTTTTCTCAGCAGTAGTAACATTTTGGTATAACTTGTAGTGTGGTCTGAGTTCTTTCCTGAGTTCTGTGATTCTGCTGCATATGTTTGTGCAGTCAAGGATGTCCACAACTAGATCTTCATTGACAATGGAGATCATCATGTGTACCTTGATACCCTGTTCTCGTATAAAGATCTCTCGTTCCATGCCTGTAGGCATTCCGTTTAAGGGAATTGCCTCCTGAGAGATCACTTCGGAATCATCACTTGATATGCAGCTCCTTCTTACAAGTTACATGCAAGTTTTTTTTGCTTGCTTAACTTTTTCTTGCATTCTTCCATCTATTATTCATCTTTCTCATGCTCTTGATGCGTTTTCAAGTAGAAGGCAGATAAATGGTGAGAAGATATGATGTCTCACTTTCTGGTGCTAATATATGTTTAATTGGATTCCCTTTCCAAATGTTGTGAGATTATTTATGTTTTTGTTATTTTGTTTAATGGAGCTCTTGTTAGTCCTTGAATTAATGAAATTTGGTGCTTAATTTATCAGTTGGAATTCATCTCTAATTATTGGAATCATCTGAATGTGATTCTTTTTAATCAAATTCATATTTATGAGCACTAATAATGAACTTAGGAAGTATAATACATTAACTAAGAAGTGGAGTCAGGATTTGAAGCTTATGGGTTCAAAATTCTAGTTCTTTTATGTTATTGGGTTCTTACTTAATAATTTATGTATATTTAATAATTTCTTAAGACAAATATAAGGTTTGGACTCATGTACATTATATGTATACTCCAGTTATTTTTTTAGCATATCCATTTAAAATGTTACATTGAAAGTATATACATTGTGTGTTTTTTTAACCTGGAAATTCCTACTCCTAACAATATTAGTCTTACTCCTACCCCCTCCAATAACTCCAAAGTGGATGATCTCAGTTGGAAACTAAGCTCTAATGGTATTTTCTCCACAAAGTCCTGCTATAACCTTCTTAATAATCCCTACCCTCCTTCAAATTCTTATAAATGGATATGGGATCTACATTGTCCTAACAAGATCAAAATCTTTCTCTGGAAGTGTTGTCACAACCGTGTTCCGTGTAGAGATTATCTTCACAAAATTGGTATGATTGTGGATGACACATGCACTACATGTAGAATGGGAATTGAGAGCATCCAACACATCTTCTTATACTGTGCTTCAACCCAAAAATTCTGGAAAGCCATGGGCATCAGCTACCAGAACACTATGGGCGATATTAATTGGCTTAGTGACCTTCGTGATGCCTTCATCAATCAAAATTCTCATAAGATTAGTTGGCAAACTCTTTTTCCTTTTTGCATTTGGGAACTTTGGAAAAACAGGAATAACAATAATCTTAATAACCTTCGCTGCCATCTCGACGTAATAAAACCCATGCACCTTGCATGGGAATATATCTTTTTCACTGAAAAGAACCCTTTTAAAGCCAAGAAAATTCCCATTGAGATTAGGTGGTACAAACCTCCAAAAAATGCTATTAAACTTAACTGTGATGGCGCTTTCTCTTCTACTAACAATGCAGCAGGAATTGGTGGACTATTCCGCAATTGTAATGGTGATTGGATTTTGGGATATCAAAAAGCGACACATGCTGCCTCCCCAGTTCATGCAGAATTACTAGCACTACTGGAAGGGCTAAAAATTGCAGTAGACTTTAAAGATACAAACATGAAAATTGAAACTGATAGCACGGATGTCATCAAACTACTACATGAGGACTGTAATAACTTTCAAAATGTTATTCTTGAATGCAGATGGTTAATGCACCAACTGAAGCTCCCATTACTGAGGCACAACTTTAGGGAAGGAAATGAAGTAGCTCATCGACTGGCCAAGGAAGCTTTGAAGAAACCTCCCAGTGACAAATGTGTTTACCATGCTTGTCCACCTTTTTTTGTGCAAGAAGAAATTCAAAAAGACAAGCATGAATCTTGTAATAGTTTAAGAACTATCTCTACGGATGTTTGTAATTTCCTAGCAACTATGGGCAATAGTAATGCCCTTAAGACTATGTCTTACTCCTGTAATTTGTCTTTTAAGTAATATAAATATCGAGCTTTTATGTACAAAAAAAAAAAACTGGCAATTCGCACTATTATCTGCACTTTTTACCTACATATTTATTTGATGTCACTTTTTATTTGACGTTCACTCATACAAGTCATCTTGATTTTGTAGAAGACTAAAGAGTACAAAGGTTGATAACTAAAGGAAGGTTGGCACTACCGGCTCATCATCCATTTCGACTTTTATTTTTTAGTTTCGTCCTTGTTGCGACAGGTATATCTATATATCTTTTTTTTTAAATATATGTTTATGAAAAATATATCTTTATATAAATCATAGGACTTGCCTCATTCTTCATGTTACCTTGTTTGCCAATAACTAAATGGTTGAGTTTCATTTGTGTAAATTTGAAATTTTAGTTTCACTTTGATGCTAGGAGTTAACTATTAATTTATATTTATATGTTATTCATTTCACTTTAAGTTTGAATGAAATAATGAAATAATACTATGTAATCATTAAGTATTTAGCATAGTACTAAGTGCACTTTCTCCATTATTGTTGTTGCAAATTTAACTAGTCAATTGGACATGTGAGACTTCTCTTGTTGAATTTTTATTCCGCTATAAACTAGTAGATATGCTTTTGAATGTAATCAATCTAATTTTTGTTGTGAAATTTTATATTTATAGAGTCATTCATAGTTAAAATGTTGAAGGTATTACAATTATTCAAAGTAGGAACCTTTAGAAGAATATTTCAATAATTTTTTCTCTTGATGTAGATAGAATTTGAATATCGTAGATGGATGTATAATAGGACTCATCCCAATCATGCGAGATTGAGGGAGGAATTTATAGAAGGAGTTACGGGATTTATTGCAAAGGCGAAATCGCTAAATGTATGTGGTTGAGAGTTTGTTCGGAGATATGCATTAGACCGTGCAAATTAACAAAACAGTAAAGTGCCATCAAACTCGCATTGAATCCAACTTTTTAGGCCTCGAACAAAAGATATTGAAGTTACCTATCATTACATTCAGTTAAGCTGAACAAAAGTTCATACAGATAATCAAATAAAGATAATTAAAAGGCTTTAGTATAGCATCCTTATAATATCTTTATGAGTCCTTAATCCTTGTAATATACACTTCCTATCGACTCTTGTGGTATTATGCACTCTTCACTTGAGACACAATGTTATCGATGTGGTGTTTATTTGGACATCACTAGAAAAATTACATTTTTTATTGCAGGAAAAGTTAAAAGGGGGACCAGTGTCTGATGCTGAGGTCTTTGCGGAGACACATAAAAAAAAGAAGAAAGACAGTTCAAGGGAAGGATGGGTTGAGACACGTGCATAGGAACAATATGTAAGATCATAACTTTAAGACTATTTTCACTTTGATATTGATTTATTTATATAATCCTTATTACTTTTATTTCAAGATGGATATCATAGAAGCTTGGATGAATGGTGTCAGACGCAACCTACTTCTGATGATGGTACCCCAATCCAACCGTCACCCGATGTTATGACTTCAATATGGACGGATGTAGCAGGTGGTATATCCAAAGAAAGAGTTTACGGGCTTGGAGTACAACGGCCTTCCTCTTTTCGTCCATTGCCATTAGTTTCGGATGCTCCTACTGCGCAAAATCAGGAAGAAATGGGAGCAATGCAAAAGAATATTGAGTTATTGTCGAAACGATGTGAGACGGCCGAAGCTCACATTGCTAGAATGGATAAATACATGAAAAAATACATGCCCCACTTTTATGATGATGAAGAGACTGATTCTGATGTGTAGTAGTGATTTAAGGTTGATTACTGTTCTTGGATGTTTAAATTTTATATTTAGACTTTATGGTAGATTTGAATGATGTGGTATATATATGTTTAGACTTTATTATATTAGTGTCGATATAGCTACTAAGACTTGATATTGAATATTTATACGTTAAGTAATGTTTTGGTCTGATATTATGGGATTTGAATGTTTGTTTGTTGATGTTGGAATTGGTTGGTTTGATTATTAGATTGTTTAGTTTGAATTGGTTGTGTAGTTGAAATTGATTGGTTGAGTTGGTTGTTTAGTTGGAATTGGCTTGTTGAATTGGTTGTTTATAATATTTTGCATTTGACAGGTGATGTGCTATAAAATGGCAGCATTCTGTCAAATTTCAACCCAATTTTTCGACTACTGTAGTCGAAAAGTGTGCCCAGCATAATGATTTTCCGACTACAATAATCGTAAAATGAGGCCAAAATAATACAGATTCCGACTACTGTAGTCGAAAAATACAGTAAAATAACTAATAAATAATTATTATTTGTATAATATCCCCACTACAGTAGTCGAAAATATTTTTTAAAATAAATAATAGTTTTTTCTTATTTTCCGACTACTTCAGTCAGAAAATAACTGTATTTCTAATTTTTGGTGGAAAATATTTTTCGACTACTGTAGTAGAAAATTAGTGTGCCCAGCATAATGATTTTCTGACTACAATAGTCATAAAATGAGGCCAAAATAATACCGATTCCGACTACTGTAGTCGGAAAATACAATAAAATAATTAATAAATAATTATTATTTGTATAGTATCCCCACTACAGTAGTCGGGGAAATAATTTTTAAAATAATTAATAATTTTTTCTTATCTTTCGACTACTTCAGTCGGAAAATATATTTTCCGACCTATCTTTTTCCGACTACTCTAGATCAGTCGGAAAGTAGTCGGAATAGGTACTTTTCCGACTATTTTGGTAGTCGGAAAATAGCGAATTTCTTGTAGTGCGCTTTGTCTTTTAGAAGACATAGTTGGGCATGATCATTTATTGATTTGACATTTTTATTGATTTGACATTCATAATTACAGACGTTTGTCTTCCTTATCTAAATCCTATCATGGTTTTCTTCTGTTGTTCTCCTTCCGGGAGAGAAAAAGCCCCCCTCCTTCTTGTCTTCATATATATATATATATATATATATATATATATATATATATATATATATATATATATATATATATATATATATAAATATATTTTGTCAGTATTTCCTTTTGTCCCTCGGTTCTTAACCAGAGGGCCTTTATCCCTTGACTATACTTCACGTCGTCTCCCTCAACTCCCTCAACTACCTAGACATTTTCTTCGTCGTACAGGCTTCTTGAGGGCACGATCTCGGATGTGGCCGAGCTATTCGTTGTTATTACGACTTCTTGAGGGCACGATCTCGGATGTGGCCGAGCTATTCGTTGTTATACATCTAGTTACTTCACGTCGTCGCCCTCAACTCCCTCAACTACTCAACTCCCTCATCTACCTAGACATTTTGCCCTCAACTCCCTCAACTACTCAACTCCCTCATCTACCTAGACATTTTCTTCGTCGTATAGGCTTCTTGAGGGCACGATCTCGAATGTGGCCGAGCTATTCGTTGTTATTACATTCATATTACCACGTGTGATCAGATTTTGACCCTACAAATCATAAATATTTGCTTCCAAAAATCACAACATCTGGGTGCATGGTTAGATAAAGAAGGCTCTTTCCAGAAGAAAAAATAGTAGATTATTCAAAATGTAGAGGCTTGCTTTGAATTCTCTAATTGTTGGAGACAATTTGTACATTATTTTATAAATTAAATAAATAGCGCAAATTTGCTTTTGCTCACCCAAAAAAATAAAACTAAACATAAGTTTCTCTCAATCAGCTGATTGTGTTTGTGTATTTAAGATAAAGAATATAGCTTTCCAAGGAAGTTCAGAAAAACTTTTAAATCTGCAAGGGTCGTATGTTATTTATAAAACTAAAAAAGAAGCAGGAGAAATAAAGCTGGATATATGGACTAAGATGATTGTTGACCTTTAAGGTAAAGTCCCTTTCTTAGTTTTTATTAAAACGGCTAAATGAAATCAATAATATATCGTCATTTTCTTGTACTTATATTCTTTTCTTCACTTTATACTATAGCTAATTTTTAAATTTAGGTGTTTGTTGTACGTCAAGGAAGAGAGGAGATCACTCAAAACGCTTCTTCAAAAATACAGAAATCAATTTTTGTCATGGATATATATGGCTTCCTTTTTGGACACTGAACGACTATAATGCAACCCCCACTCAACGGGTGTGACCTGCCTTGCGCACGTATCCAGAATTTTAAAAAATCGTGGGTGCTCACTAATAAAAATTATTCTGAAAAAAGTGAAAAAAAAAAATTTAGTTACGGGTGCTCACTCAATATTTATCTAAATATTTTTATAATTACCTATAAAAATTTACTAAATCTTGTCAAAGTTAATGGGCTTGCGCACTGACTGGAAATTATTTCTTTTTTCTATAAAACCTGAGAAAGATCCTACTGCTGCTGATGGATATATGACATGGAAAAAGATATACAGGGTATCGCATGATATAAACAAACTAACTTACATGATATAAACAAATTAGTACTGCAAGAATCTTGAAAACTGCCACCGTAAAAATAATCTTAATTTAGCTTTAGAGCGAGGTGGAGCAGGTATCCCCGGAATTAAGTGCATGCTTATTTATTTATTTTTATTGATGGATGAGGCAGTACTATATATATGTACACACACCATACATATATATCTATGCAAGGAAGAAGAAACTCCTAACAAACACGAGCTGGAAGCATGCATGCATGCACTTGTACAGGATCCAAACTAACTACTAGCAGCTAGGCCAAAGCGATCACTATTAACTAGTTTAAGCAGCACACGTGACACAGGTGCAGCCAGGACCGCACTTGCAGTGAACCTTGCCAGCAGCGGCAGTCATGCCCTCACTCTTGGAACATGTGCACGGATTGCACCCACAGTGTTCTCCACAGGAGCACCTCTTGTGCTCCATGCTTGCATCACCCCCTGCTGTCCCCGACGCACACCTGCATATATGCATTTAATTTATTCATATAATTATTACATTCTCATCAATCAGTGAGAGAATATATGTATAGTACTATTCCTATTAGAGATCGATCGAGTAGTACTATAAAATATACCTGCAAGTAATGCCACCAGGGCAGGGAGAAGGACAGCCACACCTTTCATCGCAAATAGCAGCACTTCCTCTAATTAGGTCAGCCATATCTCTAGCTTGTTGATACTACTACTTAATTAGTATTAAGGGGATATGGGAATTAAGCTGCTATATATGGTCAAAAAACTCGGATATTACGGTCAAGTGTAAACTGCAACAAGAAAAGTGCAACAAAATAAGGAGCGCGAGAGGATAGCTCTGACCTAGACAAATATGTTTATCTTAAATGAGATAGACGATATATAGTTGGTGAGTAGATAGAGAGGAATGAAGACGGCGTGCTTAAATTTGGTACTAGCTACAAGGGAACCAGACCCAGGTGGCTACACAGTGCAGGATTCTAGGACACTATATATTGCTTCGCGATTGACGCCTGGCTGTTACGTGTCAAGCCCCGCGCTTCTAACTCCTCTAATTTCTCTTCCCATGCATGTACCTAGTCTTCTTGAACTGCCCATTTCAATTTAGAATATTTAATTTGACTTGGCATAAATTTAAAAAAAAAAAAAAAAAATTAAAATATATGATCCTAAAAGCTTAAAGGACAAAAATTATATAAGTTCATAATATTTATGTGGCTATAAAAACTTCTCATTAATAATAAAGTAAGTAAAATAAAAAGTTTAAAATTAATTTTCATGTATAAAAATGTGTCATTTTTTTTAACGGACGAATAAAAAAAATGTGTGTTTGAAATTAAAACGGAGGGGTACTATTTCCAGCATATGTATGTAAAAATCAGGTTAACTTTTCTAATTTAATGGGATAATAATACTGCTTACTATTAAATTAGTAATCACATCCGAGGACAAGCAACTCTCCTCCGTAAATTTGATATAAATTTATAGATAGTGCATGGTTTGTTATAACTGATTAAAATAAACTATAAAATATTAGTTGATATATACATATAAATTTCTCTGTGGCGTGAAGACATTATTACTTGCGTCTAAAATCAGAGAGGCACATTAAAATTTTATTTGGGGATCTTTTTCAGCTTGTAAATAAATAGTTTTAACCTCTCTGGTAAAAGCTATTAATCAGATCACTTTGATATTCTTAGGTTGTGTTCGTCAATTTGACAACACCAAGAGTAATATAAATTCTGACGAATCTGCATATCCAAAATAGACTAGAGTAAATGATAAGAGTTCTCATATTCTTCCAGAAGAGGGCGTGTGGAGTGCTCACAATTGTAATGTTCCTTCTGAGAAGCAAAAATATTGACCTGTGATTATGATCGTCCCAGGTATTGTCTTTAAAGGGCTACATTTCCTCTATATGTTCGGAACACTAAATATAATAGGTTGTGGTGATGATTAATCCAATATTAAGAAGCCGATATCCCTTCAACACTAGAACATTGAGCTCCTCCATATAACATTAAAACGTTGTATGTAACTGGTAAACTCATGGTTTGGTGTCAGCTCGATGCATCCTACTCAATAAGTCTAAACTTTTGCCGGGGCTCCTGTTGAATGTAGTAGAGAGTGAAATACACATCAGTGTCACCAAATATGGTACTTACGGGTAAAAAGACAGGTCAAATGTTATTTTCACAATAATATACTGTTAGCACCCCTTAGTCTACCAACAATTTACATGGAAAGTTTCAAAAGATCAGGGAGTAAATGAGTCCAGCAACTTCAGACATCTATTAGTTATGGTCATATATTTCCTGTGGCAGTTATTAGTAGTAGGCCAGCAGTTATTACTAGTAGCAGTTATCATTGGTAGGTCACTTTCTCATTCCAGTTGTGTTACGAAGTTATTTCCCAATATTTAGGTGGGTGGTTAATCCATCAGTGTTTGCATTTAAAGTTATTTGAATTACTGCCTTTTGAGTACTTCAACTCAAGAGATTACAGGTTCTCTCTTAACGAACCAGCACCATAGGTCGAAAAAAGAAAACCTCTTCCCAAACTAAGTCTGATTTTGTCCTACAGCGTCCCATAACTACATCTATAACAAGGGACCGTAACAACTTGGTATCACAGCCGAGAGTTATTGGAGACCAAATGCAACAACAACTAGCACAGTTGGTGAACTTGTTCCAAGAAGAACGTGTAGCCAATCTAACCAGACAGGAAGCCATATATGCTCGCTTGGATGCAACCACAAAGGATTTAGCAAATTCGAAGGTCGATTTTGAATCAATTGAAAATACCAGTTATAATCGAGGTTGGAAGGGTAAAGCTGGAGTTGGAAGGTCAGGATCAGAAACTGGGGGAAGTTCCAGCATTCCCAGATATACAAAGTTGAATTTCCCACGTTTTAGTGGCCAAGAAGACCATTTTGATGGTTGAATAGGTGCGAACACTTATTTTGACACAAGCAAACTGCATTCCCCTCTAAATGTTGGACGTGCTTCTTTTCATTTAGAGGGGAATGCACAACTCTGGTTCCTTCAACTAGAGACAGATATGCCTCAACCATCTTGGATGAATTCAAACGTCAATGAGACCTTCGTTCTGGGCCACCAATAAGAAGTCAAAAGTTGGGAGAATTGGCTAAGTTGTGCCAGATAGGGTCTATGACAGATTACCAGGAAAAGTTTGAGCAATTGGTTCGCAGGCTAGTACCCTCACACAGTCGCAAGAAATTGAACTTTATATCAGTGGTGGTCCTGCTGACTATATAGCAACTGAAGTGGAGTTGCATAACCCTCCAGATTTGGCGACAGCAATGAGTATGTCCCGGCTTTATGAATGCAAGGGACAACCCCTTCATTCGGAATTATCAGATGTCCGTAGATCAAAGACAACAGATTTCTCATCGCAACAACACACCAGATTTGTACAGAAATTGACCAGATCTAAGATGGAGGAAAGACGCCATAAGGGACTTTGTTTCAATTGTGATGAACCATTCACCCTGGCCATAAATGCAAGACTTTATTCTGGATTGAATCTATAAAGGAAGAGGTGAAAGAATCTGACGCACAAGAGTCATATCCTAACACTGATTTACCTACCAACAACGCTTTCCATACTTCCGCTTGAGGACAAACACGATTTGACAAAGGGGAGCAATGTTAGCACCCTTTTAGTCTACCAACAAATTACACATGGAAAGTTTCAGAAGATCAGGAAGTAGACAAGCTCAGCAACTTTAGGCATCTGTTAGTTATGTTCATATATTTCCTGTGGCAATTATTAGTAGCAGTTATCAGTAGTATGCCACTTTCTCATTCCAGTTGTGTTAATCCATCAGTGTTTGTATCTAAAATTATTTGAATTCAGTAAAAGGTATGCAGAAAATTATTCCAGTCTTTGAGTACTTCAACTCAAGAGATTGCATGTTCTCTCTTAACGAACCAGCACTATAGGTCGAAAAAAGAAAACCTCTACCCAAAACTCTGATTTTGTCTTACAGCGTCCCATAACTAGATCTATAACAGGGGACCGTAACATAGAACCTCCATCTCAATTTATATGACTCTCTTTCTATTTTAAAACAAGAAGAGCTACTATGCCTCAACTCCAGGCAAGTTGGGATCTTTCTACCTTACGTCTCAAAATATTTGATGCTATTTCTTCAATATTTTGTTCCAAAATAGTTTACATTAGCCTCCTGGGGTTAAAGTAAGTGGTTTTACAAAGTTTCCAAACATATTCCTACATTATTCTCATTTGAGTATTTTCCTTCATGAAGATGAATAAACAAATTTCCATGCAAAAAATTAAAAGAAAAACTACTAAAGCTTTGTGTATAGAGTACTCAATAGTTTTGCTCATTATGGACAGAAACTTACCAATCATATCTTTGTTAAGTATCTTCAATTCCCAGTTGTTGAAGCGAATCAGGTCCAACAAGGAATACACGTCTGGACGTTTGGTACCGGAAAACTACTATTCCTTTATATGCTGCCCGTGGTACCCCATCCTGATGAAATGAACAGTTAGTGCAAGTTCTACGGAAAGCAAAAGGAGAACCATGCAAGAGGACAAATCCAGTCACAGCTAGTGTGAATAGACCTGTCCACAATCCAGGCAAAGAACAGATATGGGCCAGTCAATGGCCAATATTAACATCCTCAGACATATATGAAATGGAATAAAGATGGACCGAGCTACTTATGAATGTAAACACAATTAACATCACTAAGGTCGGGCTATCATAGGTCTAATTTCAACTCCACCCCACCCTTTCCCATAGGACTGGCCTTGAGCAACAAATAGGCGTTAAGAAAATTTTGTCTTTAAATTTGAAAACTATAATATTGAATATTGATCTAGGCTTTATTTACCAAAAAGTAACTAAATTTGCAGAAGCAGTTTGTTTAAGAATTAAGTAATCAATTAACAAGTAACCAAAGCCACAAATAAAACAAGTAAATGACTATAGCTCAATCTAAATTGTAACCTATCCACCTATTTCATTTTCACTAATTCTATTTAAAATGGCTATAGATCAGTCTAAATTTTAATATATGAACCTAAAAAATCTCCTATTTCATTTTTGCTCTTCTATACATGTGGTATAAAACCCAGAATTAATACATATCAAAATATAATATATCAACCTATCCAAAAGAATGCTTTCTATATCAATTATATGAAAAATATGAATTAAAATAAATTATCAGAGCCACCAGTGAAAGAGACTGCTGCTGCAGATTCAACTCGTGCCATCATGAACCTAAGCGGAGATACATCAAATTACTCATTCCAGTTAACTGTCCACAAGCTGAATGGACGGAATTATCTGGAATGGGCTCAGTCCGTTAAACTGGCCATAGATGGAAGAGGAAAACTGGGGTATTTGACCGGAGAAACTCAAAGGCCAAAAGCCAAAGATTCAAAAGCCAGCACGTGGAAGTCTGAAAATTCACTCATCAGCGCATGGCTGATTAATTCCATGGAGCCATCTGTAGGTAAACCTTACCTTTTCCTTCCCACAGCAAAAGATATTTGGGAGGCTGTGAGAGAAACTTACTCAGATTTAGAAAATTTCTCACAAATCTTTGAGGTAAAAACAAAATTGTGGAAGTCTAGACAAGGGGAGCGTGAAGTTACTGATTTTTATAATGAGATGATGTCTCTTTGGCAAGAGTTAGATCAATGCTATAATGATAGTGGGACTGTCCAACTGATAGTGTTAGGTTTATGAAAAAAGAAGAAAATGATCGTGTGTATTTATTTTTGGCTGGGTTAAATAAGGAGTATGATGAGGTTAGATCCCGGATTTTAGGAAAGAAACCATTGCCAACTCTTAGGGAAGCTTTTTCGGAGATAAGGAGAGAAGAGAGTAGGCGGAAGGTGATGCTAAAACCAAATTTAGATTCATATTCCAAAATGCTAGAGAACTCTGCACTAGTTGCAGTAAGAAATGAAACTGAAGGGGATAAAAAGAAAAAACCTTGGTGTGATCATTGCAGGAAGCCGTGGCACACAAAAGAGACATGCTGGAAAATACACGGGAAACCTCCAAATTGGAAGAAAAAAGGGAATGATGGTCGATTTGGCCAACCACTTGACAATCGAGCCTTGCAGGTTTTCGGGGATGACAAGGGCCAACAGACTACTTCAGATTTACCTCAGTTCACAAAGGAACAGTTAGAGTTTCTGCATAATCTTTTGCAATCTCCACAAATTCGAGGTGGAAACACTCCAAGCCAACCATCTTGCTCATTTGTCCAAAGAGGTATCCTACCCTCGGTCTTTCTTAGTAGTAGTACCCCGCGAAAATTCCCTTGGATTGTTGATTCAGGAGCAACTGATCATATGACCGGTTGTTCCCAATCCTTTTCCACATATGTCCCATCTGCAGGAAATAAAAAGATTCGGTGGCAGATGGTTCACTCTCAGCAGTAGCTGGGATGGGAACAGTTAAAATTTCACCCCGTCTTGTCCTACATGATGTTCTTCATGTTCCTAAGTTATCGTGTAATTTATTATCCGTAAGTAAACTTGTCCGTGCCCTTCGTTGTCGTGCCATTTTTGAACCTTTCCGTTGTGAATTTCAGGAACTAATCTCGGGGAGGACGATTGGAAAATGCTAGAGAAAGTGAAGGTCTTTATGTCTTCGAGGATGGATATAATTTTAGTTTCCAATCTCCAAGTACCTGTTTGAACTCTAGTTTTATTTGTAATAATGTTATGCTTTGGCATTACAGGTTGGGACATCCTAGTTTTTTCTATTTAAAACATCTGTTTCCGAGTTTATTTAATAATAAAAGTTCATCTCTTTTCAATTGTGAAGTTTGTGAAATTGCGAAGCATCACCGAACCTCCTTCCTATCTAAGCCATATAAAGCTACGAAACCTTTTCTCCTAATTCACAGTGATGTTTGGGGACCATCTAGAATTCCTACCATGACAGGAAAAAATGGTTTGTAAGCTTTATTGATGATCATACGAGACTTAGTTGGGTATACTTATTAAAAGACAAATCTGAAGTCAAAGAAATCTTTAGAATGTTTTATACTATGATTGAAACACAATTTCAGGTGAAGATACAAATATTTAGGAGTGACAATGGAAGAGAATACCTTAATGAAGCATTAGGGGATTTTTTCTTAGAAAAAGGCATAGTTCATCAAAGATCATGTCCAGATTCTCCCCAACAAAATGGGGTTGCGGAGAGAAAAAACAGACATCTCTTAGAGGTTACTAGGGCTTTATTATTTACTAGTAATGTTCCTAAGTATCTCTGGGGGGAAGCTCTTCTAACTTCCATTTTCTTGATCAACAGAATGCCTTCAAAAGTTTTACATTTCAAGACACCTTTAAGTGTTTTTCAGGAGTCTTTTCCTTCCTCTAGGTTGATGAATGATTTACCTTTGAAAGTTTTTGAATGCATTGCTTTTATTCATAACCGAACTCAAGGGAAATTAGATCCTAGAGCCAAAAAATGTGTGTTTGTGGGATATGCACCAAATCAGAAGGGGTACAAGTGTTATGATCCACATAAGAGAAAGATATTCACTACGATGGATATAACCTTCTTTGAGTCTGAACCATATTTTAAGTCTCATCTTCGGGGGGAGAAATTAAGAGAAGATTCGCTTCAATTTCTTGATCTTTCTGAACCTAGGAAAGAATCGGATTCTAGATTTTATTCAGATAAGGACTTTAGTGTTTTATCACCGGAATTAGATGTTTTAAATAGTGAAAATCTGGAATCTGAATCTTTAAGGAAAAATCATGACATTAATACAAATAAAGCAAATGATCAAGGAGGTACAAAAGAGCTTATTGTCTACTCAAGAAGGAGCAAAAATCAAAGACATGAGACTGGAACTACTCGGCACTGTCAAGAATCTAAACCCCAAGATTCTACTAATCCTCAAGGTAACTCCCCTATAAGCTTATCTGAGTCTAGTCCTGTCCAGTCTGATTCTAGTGATCTTGACCTTCCCATTGCCTTAAGGAAAGGTGTCAGACATTGTGCAAAGTATCCCATATCCAATTTTGTGTCTTTTAAAAATCTTTCTCAAAAGTTCTCTGCTTTCTCCTCACAATTATCTAGTGTGGAAATTCCAAGAAATGTGCAGGATGCTCTAAAAGTTCCCGAGTGGAAAGAAGCAATTCTTGAGGAAATGATGGCTCTTGAAAAAAATAAAACGTGGGAGGTAGTAGATTTGCCAAAGGAAAAGAAGACTGTTGGTTGCAAATGGGTATTCACAGTAAAGTTTAGATCAGATGGGTCCTTAGAGAGATATAAGGCACGTTTGGTGGCCAAAGGTTTCACACAAACCTACGGGATTGACTATCTCGAGACATTTGCGCCGGTGGCAAAACTAAATACTATTCGAGTTCTTCTGAGTATTGCAGTGAACTTGGACCGGCCTCTTCAACAACTTGATGTAAAGAATGCATTTCTTAATGGCGACTTATTGGAAGAAGTCTACATGGACCCTCCTCCAGGATTTGAAAACAGGTATGGCTCGAGAGTTTGTAAATTGAGAAAATCTTTATATGGGCTAAAGCAGTCTCCGAGAGCATGGTTTGACAGATTCACCGAGTTTGTAAGAAAGCAAGGATATGCTCAGGGACAAGCAGATCATACAATGTTCATACAATGTTCAGAAAGCACTCAAAAGAAGGGAAGATAGCTGTTTTAATAGTGTACGTGGACGACATAATTCTAACAGGAGATGACTCAACAGAGATGGAAGCCTTGAAGAAGAAACTTGCCTCAGAATTTGAAATCAAAGATCTCCGACTATTGAAATACTTCTTGGGTATGGAGGTAGCTAGATCAAAAAGAGGACTTGCAGTCTCAACGTAAGTATATGCTTGACTTACTTGACGAAACTGGGATGAGCGGATGTCGCCCAGCAGAAACTCCAATAGATCCCAATAAAAAATTTGGAATGAAGGAGGGAAAACCGGTGGACGTAGGACAATATCAAAGACTAGTTGGAAAGCTTATCTATTTATCACATACAAGACCAGATATAGCTTTCGCGGTAAGTTTGGTAAGCCAATTTATGCATTCTCCTCGTGAAGAACAATTGGAGGCAGTTTATAGGATATTAAGATACCTTAAAGGTTCACCAGGGAAAGGATTATTCTTTGAAAAAAGTGAACATCAAAGGACTGAAGCTTATACAGACGCTGATTGGGCAGGCTCGATCTCAGATAGAAGGTCTACCTCTGGATATTGTACCTATGTATGGGGTAATCTTGTAACCTGGAGGAGCAAAAAACAGAATGTGGTGGCCAGGAGTAGTGCAGAAGCAGAATTTCGTGCTATGGCCAATGGAGTATGTGAGATAATTTGGCTCAGAAGAATTTTAGAGGAGCTGAGAAGACCTGTTACAATGCCTATGAGACTATATTGTGACAACAAAGCAGCAATCAGCATTGCTCACAATCTAGTGCAACATGATAGAACAAAACATGTTGAGATAGATAGACTTTTCATTAAAGAAAAAGTTGAAGATGGAGTAATCTGCATGCCCTTTGTTCAGACTTCTCAACAAATAGCTGATATTCTCACTAAGGGGCTATTAAGCCACAGTTTGAATCTCTAGTTAGCAAGTTGGGCATGATTGATATCTATGCACCAACTTGAGGGGGAGTGTAGAGATTAAAGGAAAAAGATAAAAGATTCTGATTTTATCAGATTTGTATGATCTTTAGGAGATATAGATGTAGATATTTTAGGAAAATGTTTAAACAGAAAATCCTTGAAATCAGGAATCTCCTTGAGTCAAGGGATTGTTACCATCTTTTGTAGAACTCTTCTTTGTAAAATTCATGACTCTTGTACAGATTTGATTATTGAATAGAAGAGAAGAATATTTTTCTACTCAAACTTTCATCAACCTATCCAAAAGAATGCTTTCTATATCAATTATATGAAAAATATGAATTAAAATAAATATATGAGGCCAAACAGGCTGGCCTAACACGGTCCAAGTCTTGCCCATATTGGCAAACCTCATTTTTTGTTCGAGCAGACGCAGCCTCTAGCCCAAGCACATATTGCATGGAAAGTTACTGGGGCCCAAGCCCATAGATAGGCATAAGTGAAAGAGAAGATGGCATGTATTTCAAATTTCACCTCCATTTGCACCTGAATTCTAGAAGGGAATGAGTTGTGCAACTGGATTCTGATTGCTTACTCTAACACTAAGAGCACCTGCATATTTTCGCGGCAATACTATTACCAGTGTTTGTGATATTAGATCAGCAACTGTTTGCATTGATGACATATCGAGATGGCTGTGAAACAATAAATCTCCAAGTGTTAAAAGGATAAAATCAGGCATGAACTTTGAACTGCTCAACAGTCTGTTTCAGAGTTAAGTAGATAGACGGCTAATATGCTATACACAGCCATACTCGACATACGCAATGACTGCATCTAAAGAACCCACTCAAACAAATATGATCAAATATCAGGTCATAATCAATTCAATATGAAGAGAAGAGTCACATATGCATTACCTTCCATTCTTCAAAAATGCCAAATTGCCGTGCTATATCTTCAAAGCCTAGTTGATCTCTGTACTGAATACGCACATCACCATCTATGTTAAATGCTTTCAAGACAGCATCAGCTCCATGGATGGGCTTAGCCTTTTTAACCAAGTCACCAAAGTGTTTCACGTAATTGTCCTAAGAACACGAAACCACAAGTTACCTACGCAAGATGGTTTATATGACAAATTTCTCAATCAACCATCTAATAATTTGTCAGCATTCATAAGTTCTCTAAATTTTTCAGCACAAAAATAATCTTCAAGTCATTACCTCCAAAAGGTAACTAAGGTCCATTGACTTCCAATCAACCTTCCAACAAAATTCAAGGTAGAATACATGTCATACAAATGGAAAGAATGAGTAGGCAAGAAAAGGGGTGATGGCAGTAAAATAAAATAACATGCCTGGACATCATTTAGTTTAATTGGCTCAAGATACTGCTTGAAAAACTGCCCCAAACTAGAACCCTGCGAATAACGTAAGATTGTTGACAAGGTTTAAGGAGAAATTTAGGTAAATGATGGTAAATATGGGGAAAGATTTAATGTTATTGACTTAGATGGTGGAAATTGATAAAATTTCCATCTTTAAGAACAGCAAGAAACATTTTTCTCTTGATAAGCATCTAAATGAGTAAGAAGAGCAATGAGATACATATTAAATTTTTCTTGATCAGTAAGAAACATTAAGAATATCACACCATTGAAGATCAAAATTCAAGCTCAACTATGTCTACTGAGCCAAAGTCATCTAGCACTGATTTCAAGGAGCACATACATGTTCACCAAAATTATATGTTCTGCAAACTTCTGGGCGAATAAATTGTCGACCTCTGTGATTCTCTTTGAGTCTTAGCCAGTCATCCCAGTAAGTAAAAGTAAGGTCAAAGAAAATCTTTGAAGGTTCCAAGGTAGTCAATTTAGGCAAGAAATAAGTACATCAGTTCGAAAGGATATGCCTTTGGCCACTTTGGAGATAGTTCATCCCAAGTAGATTTTGAAAGCATCCATCCAAGACCGGGAAAAAAATCTGAGCGGTAAAGAGCATCTGCAGTGTAAATTATAAAGCATTTCAGTGAGATCAGAAAAGCGGAGCTCTGTTTACTTTGCTCAAAAACACCTAAATAATATCAATATATTCCACAACATTGAGAAGAAAACATGGGATTAACCTCCATGGAGGATATACTTTTGCTCAGCCCAACAATGAAATCAATGGGGTAAAAACATGCAACTCTTTTTTTTTGGACAGTCCAAAATATTCAATCGAAGCCCCACAATCCTAGAAATGATTATGGATTTGAAAAGAGAACCGTGGCGCCCCAAAATTTACTCTTATGACGATCTTAGCCATAAAATATGTGTGTTTGTACCAAAAGAACAAGTCACTTATGAATGCTTGATTCACATGCGAAAACGATTGGCTCTTATCCGTTCAAGAAAAGGTAATTCCCTGTCCTAATATTTTTAAAAATAAAATTTTCTTTTCTAGTTTCTGTTTTCCAATTTCTCATAAAACTTCCTGTTACAACTCCAATGAGCACATTTTCAATTTTTCCCCTTTTTCATTGGTTTCTCCAAAACGAAAAGAGGAGACGTTAAAATTCAGTACTAAGCAGCTACCGACCGTTCCGATGCGCCCTTGACCTATTTTGATTAAGACCAAAAACCTATCTCTAAAGTGGAGCCTAGTTTAAGTTGTCAAACAAGTGATGATCGAATGAAAGAAAAACCACTAGTATATTGTAACGCTACCAATCTTCTTACTGATGCTTGTATTAGCATGAGTAATATGGTTCTATTTCAAGTTGATGATTAAAAAGGATATGGGTTGAGCAAGGAGAAAGAGAGACAATGGCAGAGAAATTCAGGAACCAGTCACAGAAAGAGAGACATGTGGCAGACAAATCCAAGAACCAGTCATAGAAAAGGAATAAAGAAAAAACTGCAGAGGTATATCAAAAGCAAAGTACTCAAAAGCAAATCCTTTACGCTGTTTTAGAATATAATTTCTTCCAAGGAATCAAAAACAAAATGAAGTATAACCATTCAACAGAACAGAAAAAGAACCCATCTGCACTAAGCAGCGCTTGGGTTTCTTCATTGAATAAGGCCAATAAAATTTCCAATTGAAACAGGAGAAGAGTTCAAAAGAAAAATCATAACCACCAATCGCAAAGGACAAAAAAAGAAAGAAGAAAGAAAAAACTTACAAGGATCTTGGACAAACTGCATTTGTCCATTGTCATTCCAAGATGAAATAGCCATAATCGACCTGGGATGTTCGCCATAAAAATTTAAGGAATTCTTATAACATACTTGGGACATTTAGAACAGGCTTTTTATACCCATGTTTTAGGCTAATCTAATCCCATTCTAGTTCGTTCGCTATACCACTTAGCATATTTGGACGTCAGTCTATGAGGGAAAAGCTTTTAATCCTTTTGCTAAGAATGTCATATAACCGAAATGGAAATCAATCTATCCCCCTCGCTGCCATCTGATTTACTCCTATCACAAGCCTGGAAGAGCAGGAGATCTTGGATGAGGTACTCCCTCCATTTCATATTAGATGAGGTACTTTCCTTTTTAGTCTGTTCCAAAACAAATGACACATTTCTAAATTTGGAAATAATTCAACTTTAAACTCTTTCATTTTACACATTTACCCTTAATGAGAAGCTTTTATAGCCACACAAATGTCATGGCCCCACAAACTTTTTACCCCTTAAGCTTTTAAGACCACAAGTTTCAAAAGTCTTCTTCTTTTTTCTTAAACTCCGTACCGAGTCAAACTACCTCATCTAATATGAAACGGAGGGAGTAGTAATTTTCATGAGATTAGGATGAATTGAATAATTCTTTGAAAGTAAAACAACGCAAAATCCGGATCCTTTAAGAGTGCCTTACTTGTCTCTGTCAAGAAGAGTAGCCCCAGCCTCAAAAAAGTCAAAAAAATCAGGGGCAATTTCCATATCATCTGCATGTCAGAGGCACAGATATTGTGAGAAGAAAAAGAGCAAAGAACATGCAACATAGTGATTAAGATAGATCAGCAATACCTTCTAGTATGATAACACGGCTAAAATTATGCTTGTAAAACAGCTGATCCAATGCCCACTTGTAATGACCTACGGAAAGAGTGATCGACAATGGCTAAGGCAAGACTAGCACTAGTTGAATTAAAAATGAGTTAAGAAAACTGATGGGGAAAAAAAGGACCAATCATCCTTACGTGCAATTTTGTAGTATGCAATCAGCTCCCCTGGTCTTTCAGTATGCACAGGTTCAAAATCCAAGTGCTGTTGATAAAGAATCGAAAAAGTCTTTTCTTAAGAACTGTCAAGAAAAAGCGCTAACAAGAGTTTGATACTGAGCTTAAGCAGAAGCAATTGTTAACTGCATTTCACATTGCCAGGCCAGAACAGTTATCAGCTAGGCAGCAAAAGGTTAAAGATACAGACTAAAGTAACTGCAGCCAAATGATAAAACAAAGCAGATAGATTCATATCCTATGCAATGCGTAACTTTTTTCAGAGAAAAACATTAGGTAGAAAAAGAAATTGATAGGTTACAAAACTATGAACCTTATATTGCAGTAGATAAATGAATATATGGAACAGAAGTGTTCTACTCATAAAAGAGAGAGAAATCACATATATATGGACTTATGGAGAGAGAGGGAAAAGTTGCGACATCAAAGCATAAATCAAACAATACATGCCTCTTCCACTTCTGCTGTCTTATAGGAAAAGGACAAATTGCGTCACACAATGATACAAAGCTGAAGTAATAAAAGGGTCGAAATGATAAGGAAAATATCTACAGGTTAAATATAAATAATGTATCTTTTCCCTTTCCATCTTTTAGCAGATAAAAACTCCTTATGGGCAATATTTCTACTAACTTGTTTCCCTGTACATAATCTTGTTATTGGTAATGATGATGGTTGAGTATTGCAATTAAAAACAAGCCTAGCAACAATGAGTTCTTATACTTAAGTCTATACTTCCTCTCCAAGTAAAGACCTGCCTGATTTAAATTTCAAAGATAGAGATACCCCAAACATCCCGTTTTCCCTTCTCAAGCGGTAGAGAAGATTACCTGCATATACGTCAGCTGATCATAGCTCAAAGCAAGCTTCCTAACATCAGGATGTGATCCATCCTGCCAAAGGGAGGTAGATCGAAAAGTAGGTTCAACAACATAAAGAAGACAAGCATACAATAGAAAGCTATGTGCGAAAATAAATGGATACCTGGGATATGAAAAGAGGATATTTTGACGCAACAGATATTTGGTATCTGATGACAACAACGGAAGTACCGGGCTTATCAGCTGAGGCATCTAATATGCAATAAGAAGCAGATAAAATTGTTTTGATACAAAACATACTTTAAGATGGATTTAATAGTCTTTTCCAGGTAGTCAGCCCGATTGCAAGCCATAACAACTACAGCAGCCACTGGCATCTAGTAAATATAGTAATTAGGTGATGCACAAATTTAACAGAAATGAAGTCAACAGATGTTGATAGTGAAAGCATGACTGAGGATATGAGAATGTATGTACACCTGTACATTTCCGATCAACTTTTTTATGCCCTTACCTGTAACAAATAAATTAACAATATCAACTATATAAATAAGTACAAATACATGTAGCATGGGTATATCTAGAATTAGAGCCCATAATATTTATACCTCAATGATATGAACAGACACATTGACACTAACAGATCTTTATTTGCCACGTCGAATGGGTTTCATTATTACAGGCAAACATTTCAGATTACTGTGACTAAAAGCAGTGGCTTTTGGACTAAAAGCTGAAAGAAGAAGAGGAGTTTATGAACTTACTTTCAAGATCCTGAACAAGAGCCCTTAATTGTCGGCACTCTTGGTCCTGACGCTTCATTTGTTCTGAAAATGTAGCAAGATGAAGATAAGGAAAGTAAAATTACCCATTACCTTTCTTCCCCTCGCCAAAAAAAATACAACTACCTGTTACCCTTCATACGAAAGAGATAAGTAGCATTTCAGTTTCTGACAGCAAACACCAGATTTTATTAATTGGGATCTGTTGGGTTTTTTAAAGAGATGGAGCAGCAAGAAGATTAAAAGAATGGTTGAAATTGTCTCTCATTTTAATACTATTAACCAGAGGGCTTTAAATAGCCAACTTGAAAACATAATTTGCAGAATAAATATTCAAAATTCAAAAACCTCAAATATCTCAACTAAACTTACGTTTAAACAAAGACTCCTCCTGCGACTAAATTACTTATTATTCTAGGAAATCATTAATCAGCAGTAACAGAAGCAAATATTCAACATGATCTATATTATCACAGAAAGGATAAGGAACAAAGCATTGAAAGAGGACATGAAGAAACTGAAAAGGTCCTATCCTCACTGCTCATCCAGGAAGATGTCTCGAAACATTGCTACCTGTTGTATCGTATCATATTGTTACTTTAAATATAATGTTTGTTTTGATTGTTACTTAAATTTTATTGTATTGTATCATTTAAACCCGTTGTTACGTAACAACGAAAAGTGCCACTTTATGGAACGACCGATTTGGCGTGGTCGCGTCGTTTTGTTATTTTTTCCTCTCATCTTGCCCCTTTTTATTATTAAAAAATCCTATTTTATCCTTTACCCTACCTTTTATATAATAATATTACCCCGTCCCTTACTTTTTCTTTATAATATTGCAAGTTTGTTGTTTATATTGTTGGTGCATGACATTATGAAACGACGGCAAACAATACAATCTAACCAAACATTGTATACATCAAAACGATACGGTACAATACAATACAATACAATACATTATGAAACGATATATAACAACCATCCAAACAAGTTGTCAATTCAAAAGGAACATGCAGGATTGGGAACTGGGCGAACTCTTTGATCTATACAGAATACTTGAAGATCTCACGATGAACCCACAAACCCCAGACATCCTAAGGTGGGACAACACCAGCAAGGGCATTTATCCAGTGAAGGCAGGGTACAACAAAATGTGCATATCAAATGAAGTGATTGATCATTGGCCTTGGAAACTAATCTGGAAAAAATAAAACTCCCCACTACAGTCATGTTCTTTACATGGACAGCCCTCAAAGAAGCTATCCTGACTCCAGATTTGTAGAAGGGGTCTTCAAATGGTGAACAGATGTTACATGTGTCATCAGAGTTCAGAGTCATTAAATCATCTTTTTTGCATGTTTCAGTGGCTTCAGACATGGCAAATGTTCCTATCAGTTTTTGGTATTAGCTGGAAAACACCTCAGAACCTAAAGGAAGCAGTAGAAAGTTGGAGCTTCTGGGAAGTTGATGGAACCATCAAAGAGACCTGGCAGATGATCCCATCATGTATTTTTTTGGTGTATTTGGACAGAAAGAAATAGCAGATGTTTTGATAGCATTTCAACTCCTAATTGCTCCCTGAAATCTATATGTTTGATGAATCTTTTTAGTTGGAGTAACATTTCCCCTGTAAATGACGTTATTCTCCTCCTAGATTTCATCAGCTCTCTTACATTAGCCTAGGAGGCAAAGTTTCGGTATTGTTTAGCTCATGCTCTGATCTAGATTTTTGTAATTGGAGTTAATCATTACTATCTTTTGTACTCTCTTGCATCTTCTTGATCAAATTTTTTCAGTGAACTCACTTATGATAGGACCAAAACTTGCATGAAATTTTCAAGATAGACTATTTCCAATAGATCCATTTGTAGAATGGAGGAAATAAATCCATTTTTCAAGAGGACAATGAAGAAAGAAAAGACTACACCGAAAAACACATTGCACCTTCAAGAGCAACTATTCTTCCTTGCTGCTGGCTAATCTGGTCAATAAGCAATCTGGTCTGACTTGTACAATGATTTTCTGCTTCAATCTGTGTCATTCAATGATTTATACACATAGTGAGCAATTAAAAGTTCTTTACTTCTTTCTTTAGCCTGCATCATTGAAGAAGGGAGCAGTTGTATGCTGTTAAGACAACACAAAGAAAGATTATGCAATATCCTTCTGAGAAGAAAAGAGAAGATTTTTGGAATGACATTTGAATTGCTGAAGGATGCCTTCAAGTAGAGCATATGAAGCTTTTAGAAACATCATATTCACGATACATGACATGAATACAAATTCTTAACCGGTAGAACAAAAGAAATACGTCTATGGTATTTAGATTTCCTGTAGGGAGGATGACTAGATGAGTCCAGATACATACTGCAGCAGCAAGGCGATCTGCATATTCTGACTGTGTCGCAAAAAGCCGCATCTGAGCAATTTAGCAAAAGCAACCACTTAAAACCATACCTAATTCACCATTAAGCAAACACTAATCCAGAAAGAAAAAGAAAGAAAATCAAAAGAGAGAGAGAGAGAGAGAGAGAGAGAGAGAGAAGGTAAATTCTTTTCATAATACCCGTGTCAACAAAACAAAGTAATCTCATATGTCAATGTGAAGATGAAACAATATAACAGTGCAAAGAAAGGGTTGCTTGGGTTGGTGGACAAGTTGTGGCTTTCCCTAAGCAATATAAACTTTTCTTTTTACAATTGTGGTAGCATGCATCTCCACTAATCCACCGGGTACTTAATACCTCCTACCAGCACAGATATCTAGTAACTCTATCCACCAAGCTTAGGCAGATGAGAATACTGTTGCCCAAACTTTTCAATCGTTATGCCAGAACCTTGGGGCTAGAAGTAAAATCTTGATATTTGCTTTTGTCTAATACATCAGAAAGAGATAACAAAGATACCAAAACTAAACCATACAATACAGTACCATAAGTTATTTGCCTAAGATGGTACAGTGTCGTCAAAATCTACTGCAATAGCAGAAAAATGTTTCAATTGCTTCACCTACAAGCCATGAAAATTTCAAATGCATAGCCTACAGAAGTTCTTTTGGGCATGTGAATCTCAATTCTTTCCTAACGGCTCACCTTATCTTTGCCAAGGGGAACCAGCTGCTTAAAGTGGCACTTCCCACCAGTGGCGCAGCTCAATGTATTGAAGGGGGTTCACTTTAATCTCTTTCGAGGAAAGTTACACTGTACAAATAGGGGGATAAATATTTTTTATATATATAAAGAATTGTTGAATCCCCTTGATAGTTAAGCTATTCTGCAAGTTTGCATTTTCTTTAATCCCCTAGGTATAAATCCTAACTCTGCCACTGCTGCCCACATGGATAGTGAGAATTCATATAATTGCCACTGTTGCATAGTGAGACGTACTTCTTGTTGTTGAAATTGTTCTCTAGCTTCCTAAGATTTAATAATAAACTTGTTCTTGTACGATTAAATTCTTAGTCTAAGGTTTCATTAAGAGTATGGTCCAAAAGAAACCTAACTTAATGCACCAATTTCATTGCTGGTGATCTTAATCGTACAAGAAAGATAGATCATAGATCTGAGATAAGAGAACCTGAATGTAGATGAAGGCGACAGCAGCCAAGATGAGGAGGTACCGGAAATCACAGCAAAACTTGTTCCCTCTCATCGTGCGAATTCGATTGAAGGCTTTAGGAGAAAGCGAATAATAGTCTCTCAGTGTGAGTGTTTCATGGGTGGATTTACTTTGCCTGTTCAGTTAGGATCAAGTCAATATTGGTCCTTTTCATCCTTCTCTGTGGGAAAATAAAGGGGAAATTTTGCTAAAGCACTTAGGGGTCTGGATGCATTAAATAAGTTAATGTATGTATTAGCTTTGTGTATTAATAATACATTGTTTGGTACATATTTTGAACCTATGCATTAATTATGCAAGCATTAGTTATACATCCTATTTGGTATTATCCTATGCATAACTAATGCATAGAAAACAATGGTATTAGCAATGCAATGAGTTTTAATGCATGCATTAGCTTAGTGAAAGACAAAATTATCCTTCAAAATTTATGTTTGATTAAAATATGCTAGTTAGTACATTAATGCAAGTTCAAAATAATTCAAATAGTGAGAAATTAAATTATATCCCTAGTAAATAAATAAATACTTTGCATATTTCCTTTTTTTATAAATAAATATTTACTTTTATTTTACAATAAGATAGACAAATAAATAATTTTTTTTAAAATTTTTTCATATAAAAATATTTCTCAACATATGTTTCTTTTAAAAAGTTAGAGTCGACTAGTTTTGAGGGCATTTTTGTAAACAAATAATTTTTTTAGAAATTGTGCAATACTTTAATACATCAAACTAAACAATGAATAAGAAATATGTCAGCATAACTAATACCAGCATAACTAATGCAAGCATAACTAATACCAGCATTACTAATACACCATATTCAGCATTATTCTTATGCACCCTACCAAACGACCCCTTAGTGTAATTAGCTATCTATACATACCATTTGCTATATTACGAATTATAGATACATTTTCTGTTGTTATAAGATGTATTTGATGTATTTAAGCTACTGTACGGAAAGTGAATCAATTAACATAATAGACTCCTAATATAGCTCAACAAACTCAATTATAACACACAAAATTTGTATTTCCAGTTATAAAAAAGATTCTCAACCGAAAAATACCAAAAAATATACCAATCTTCAGAGAAATTATATAATACATCTGAATACATAAACTATATTGATTAAAAAAAATATATGAATACATTCATGGAATATAGCGAGTAGTGAATACAATAAAATCCATCTATATAGAATAGGAGAAGCAAAAGCACTACATTAAGATAAGTGTCTTAACTACAAAAAGCCAAGTGGCATTGTTAAGACAAATTAAGCTACTTTTCTAACTATTTTTTTTTTTGAATTTTAAATTTCGAATTAATTGGTTACACTACTTATTAATAAATATAGATATCTTATAATTATGAATAAAAAATTAAAAATACAAAAAAATATTCTACTCATTCAAATTGGAGTTTTAAAATTATTTAACAATAAAAAAATAAAAATAACATATACACATAACTAAAATCATAATAAACAAATAGTTATAAATGAAGAATACTAAAAAAAATCAAATGATATAGTAAAAATACATCTACTAATTATATTGCTCATGTAGAAAAATTTAGTTAGTAAATAGAACTCATAATTTTATAATAAAAAATATAAAAATGTAAAGAAACTATTAGGATATTATACACAGGATAATATATTATACATAAAAGACATTTTATTACTTGTTAAAAATATCAGTACATTTTTTATAAAAATAATCAAGGCTTATATCTTTATACTTTTGATGAATTAAAAATTATAATTTAGGAAAATAAATTATATTATTTAAATTTTTAGTAAAATATAAAATAAAAAAACTAATCAAATATTATAGTAGAAAAGAATGTATAAAAGAGGTGGATAAAGATAATTTTAAATTANACTACTTAAATTAATAAATATAGATATCTTATAATTATCAATCAAAAACGAAAATACAAAAAATATTCTACTCATTCAAATTGGACCAAGAAACAATTATTTATATATATATATATATAAATAAAAATAACATATACACATAACTAAAATCATAATAAACAAATAGTCATAAATGAAGAATACTAAAAAACAATCAAATGATATAGTAAAAATACATCTACTAATTAAATTGCCCGTGTAGAAAAATTTAGTTAGTAAATAGAACTCATAATTTTATAATAAAAATATATAGAAACTATTAGGATATTATACACAAGATAATATATTATATATAAAAGACATTTTATTAATTGTTAAAAATATTAGTACGTTTTTTATAAAAATAATAAAGGCTTATATCTTTATACTTTTGATGAATCTATCTATCTATCTATAATTAAAAGGAGAAGAAAAAGCTTTCTCATTGCGCCAAGTGTCATCATCAGAATATGCCACATGACACTTTAGGACAATCTTCCAAAAAAATAGTAGCTATAAAATTATTTGGAAAAAGAACTCCATCACAATTTCAGATTTCTTTATTCTTTTTCCAAAAATATTTCTTTATTTTTAAAAATTAACTGATTCGAAAACATAATTTTTTTTAACCTTTAACTTTACAAAATAAATCTGGTTTAAGATATTATATAAAAATTAAAACTTAAAAATTAAACATTTAAAATATTTTTTTTTTTACTCCTTAGCTTTGAACCATGAAGACCGAAATTTCTTTTGAAAATTTATTTAATTCAAATTTAAGATTATTTTTTATTTAACTGATTTTAAAACATACATTTTAAAATTTTAATTGATTCAAAATTATTTGACCATGAAGACTCGCTTTTCCTAAATTTCCTATGCAAAAATAACAGTCCCTCTAAATTGAAACTCACGAAACATAGGCACGACTGAAACTCACGAAACTGACGGCCAACTTCTATTTCTCAAACTGACGGCAACTTCTATTTCTCCGAGTCGGTTCCTAAATTCAAATCTTCCTACTGTCAAAAATTCATGAAAACATACGGTTTTTACAACTGCGATGGAGTTGAAAGTTGTTCGTATGGAGGAAGTACAGATCGTTACAATTTAGACATTGCTTTCTCGATTGAATTGGTTCTACAAGATGAAAAGGTATTAAAATCTGTTATTGTCTTATAATTCGTCTTGCTAACTCTGTTTTTTAATTTACATATGAATGAATACACATGGGATAATCAGTAGCAAAAAACCCGTTTGAAGCATTTGTGCACCACACATGTATCCTTAATTATGTTTCTCCGTGATATACTACAAGACGTATCACGTTTTGCTTCTCTATTTTTTAATTTGCAAATCTGAATTTTTTTCTCTGCTATTCGTATATAATTTCTATGCGCGTATTCATGGGCTAGTCAGTACCAAAAACCCGGTTGAAGTATTTGTGTACCAAACATACGTATCCTCAAATATGTTTCTCAGTGATATACTACATCATGTATCACATTTTGCTTTCTGCTTTTTGCAAATCTGGATTTTTTGCTCTGCTCTTCGTATATTTTTTAGTTTCTATGAGCGTATTCATGGAATGGTTCCTCTTAGAGGCTGACTCAAACCATCTCTCCTCCAAGTTTCTCTGTCTCTAATGAGTTAGCTAAGGATGTTGTTCAAGTTAAAACAATTAGCGAATTAGTGGAGTCCATACAAGTGAGTGAAGTATTTTGTGTTATATTAATTCAAGCGTTCTTTAAAGTTAATAGTTGTTCTATGCACATCTGTTACAATGAAAAGCACATACCTCTAAGTCTTTCTGCAATAAAATCAAGCTAATGAACTTAGTTTGTAGATTGATACATATGTTGGGTACCAGCCAAACAAGTCGGACGCCGCCTCTCTGTTGCCTTCAATCAGGTCCTAGATTTCTCCAACAATAAGCTTATTATGTAGCGTGTGAGCATACATACTAAAAGTGTTCTCAAAATTGATAAGGTAGTACCTATTAGAGGCAACCAGAGAATAAAAAAGATCAGCTTGACTTTTAGAGGATGTTGGAAATAGTATATAACTTAAGAGGGAATAACGAAAGGGATAGTATTCTACCCTTAAAATTTATTAACTTATTTACATATATTGAATACCATTTAGCTTTTGAATTACCGCTTTATCCATGATTGAATTAATTGAGGAAGTTAGTGTACCTTCTCTGTTGCTGCAATTTTATTGCCCTTGAAAGTTGAATTCTGTTTGGTTGGACTGTAAATGGAGAATATTCACTAATCCTATAAATCGCACCATTCCGAAACATTTCTCTGGCATAGCCTACAATAAAATCTCCACGANTCGTCAAGCCTTGATTCGAACCTTTTTCCATCACTATTTCTCAGTCCTTAACTTTTTCCTCCATGAAACATATTTGACAGTTTGAGATAAACATTTAGAGAAATACGTTTCAGGAACTTTATTCACTATTATGAGTTTCTTAGAAGTAGTATAGGATATTTTTGATATTCAATTTGGTGGTTATACATTGTGACAAATTAAAGATTAATTTGATTTTTTATTCTTCACTTACAACCAGTTGATTGGCTAATATTTATACACCCTTACTTAATACTACACTAATTACCGCAGATGTTACGTGAATTCACTAAAGAAACCTACAAGAACGATTACAATGTATTCCAGTTTGATGACATTGAGAAAGTGAATGTCCTTAACTCTGTCATGGTTGTTTAAGATGCTTTCAGATACCTAGGAAGAGCTGTCAGCCTAAACTTGTCATTTTCAAGCTCAATAAATTATGCAGAAGATCAGTTTAGGCGGAATACTCTTTAACATACCATGACAGAGTTAAGGACGTTCACTTTCTCATGGAACTCTCATCCAGGTTCTTCTTCCTCCCTCTTTCTGCATTGTACTTGCATCATTTCTTTCAACATATAAAAAATATGGTTGGTGCATTTGGTACAACCAAAATATTTTTCATTGAAAATTTCTCTGCGATAAGTTCTTTTTTTTTTCCAGATATGTTGAATTTTACTTGCAAAAGAAGGGCCATGCCAGATCAGGTGACATGAACATCAATCGCTATGAGGTATTCCAAGATGTAGGATTAAGGCCGTTGGATAAGACCATTGAGGCGCCGTAATTCAGCTAGCTTGCTTACTTGATTAAATTGGCAAATCTTTGTTCAGTAAGCTTTTTTTAATTTATTCTTGGTCTCATGGATATTGATGAAAATTAATCTTTCATGTTCTTAGGAGTTTTTCCTTCTTTTTTAAATCGAATGTCTCAAAGAGACCCTGGGGAGTTTTTCTTTCAATTAGGTAAAAGAACCAAAAAAGAAATGAGTGGATTTCTTGTGTAATTTTTCAGAATATATTATACTCCCTCCGTTTCAATTTATGTGAACATGTTTGACTGGACATGGAGTTTAAGAAAAAATGAAGACTTTTGGAATTTGTGGTTCTAAACAAGTCAAAAAGGGCCCCAGAGTATTTGTATGGTTATAAAAGCTTCTCATTAAGGGTACAATTGTAAGTTTAAGCTAAATTGTTATCAAATTTAGAAAGGGATCATTCTTTTTGGAACGGACAAAAAAGGAAATAGGTTCACATAAACTGGAACAGAGGGAGTAGTAATTTTAATTTATGCAAGTCACGAATAGTTGTCAACGGTTCTCTTAATACTAATTATCACTAGAATTAGACTCTACTTAAGTTGGTCAATGATGATGTTTATTTTTTCTCGATACAAATCGTTAAAGAATAGTTCATTGTGTTTTCATTAGACCTTTATTCTATACATAATCGACGTGGTTATTGATTTCTCTTCACCCATTTAATATATTGCATGCAACAATTCAACAACTAATCAAATGAAAACGACAATCTAGGAAATAATGGAGGTGAAATAGCAGAACATATGTTTATCGAACTCTGACATAACATAGAGGCATAAAAGAAGTGTTGTGTGTGTGTGTGTGTATATTATGCATAGAAAGGAAAGAATTTATTTTGTGAGAGGAACTTTTTCCCATCACTGTTTCTCAGTCATAATTTATCCTCCATTAAACATATTTGACCGTTAGAGATAAACACTTAGAGGAATACATTTCAGGAACTTTATTCATCAATATGAGTTTCTTAGAAGTAGAATAGGATTTTTCTGATATTCAATTTGGTGGTTATATATTGTGACAACTTAAAACTTAATTAATTCTTTACTTCTCTTACAACCAGTTGATTAGTTATTGTTTAGATTCCCTAGCATAATACTACTTTAATTACCACAAATATCACATGAAGTTATTCAAAAAAGCTATAAGTACAACGATTACAATGTATTCCGGTTTGATGAAAATTAATATGATGAATCCTTAACTGGAGCTACCTCTGTTAGTTACTATTCTATGCATTAATAGTAAACTCATGAAACATCTCTGAAGTGCTAGACTGAGCTACTTATAGATTTGGCGATTGATCCCCCTCTTCTAAACCAAAAGGATATAGAAATGGATAAATGTTAGCTCCAACTTTTTGGTTGTTTGAAGTACAAACTTTTTAAGTCTATGATACTACATTTATCAAATTGAGATTTAACATTTGATAGTGTGGTTTTTCACCTAAGAAAATATATTTCTTTTATTTTTTATGGTGAAGGTTAGTGCTTTCAAAATATTTACTTGCTTGCTCTTTTCTTTTGGGTAGCTGAATACTAGATATGTGCTAAAATGCAATTTGTTAAAATTTAGTCCTATCACAATAGGGACTAAAACAATCAATTGGAAAATCAGAAAAGAACAAATATTTTTCCCATCGACTAACATAATGCTGCTAGGTTCCACTGGGGAAGATACATATGTTCCCCACAGTCTCTATTTCATGCTGTTATAGGTTACAAGCCTAGAAATGGTGTGTTTACCCTTATAGAACTCTGAAATTAATGTCTCAACATGAGAAACCATGACCAGAAGGCATGTTAATATAGAAATAAGAGCTTATGAACCTTTTATTTAGAGAAATAACATTCCACAAATTAGCCTACAGAATATTAAACTCATCTTCCTGCATGAATAACATATTTGGTATTCAACTACTCTTTCAATTTTTACATAGCTATGACATTATCTTGGTGTGTTATTGGAAAAGCATGTCGATGGCTTTGTTGATTCTGGGAACAACTAGTATTTTTGTCATGGAACAACTAATATACGCTTTATATTCAGATTTTTTTAGTCATCGTCTAATGATATGTCTGACAAAGGAAAACTGATAATTTATAGTTTAATCAATAAGCAAGATTTCTTAGTGGCAAATATTTTATGCAGAAAATTTTCTCTATCACGGTTGGAAGTAAACAGTCGCATGACCCTCAAATATTTACTAATCGCTCTCTTCTTTGGAACGAATGAATACCAGTATCATTCTCACATCTAAGGTATACTGTTCGTCAAATTTGGTTCAAGCATTTTCAATTTTTGTCGAGTCATAAATGTAGCATTCGCTGATCGAGTAAAAAATTATTAACTGTTATGGTCTGTGAAAGGTTGAAATAGGTTTGAGCTTTTACATAGAAATTTGAAGTTTATTTGAACCAGTGATTGGCAATTGTCATTTTAAAGTTTTATGTGAACCACTCATTGGCTTAAAGATATGAGGTGATAGTCAAATGAAAGCAGCTGAGGCTCGGAAAGGAGTTGCAACACTAGGCGCAGCACCACAACTGATCAAATCTCTACGGTAACAGTCATTTTTGAATTACTTTAGGCACTTTTAACTTTTAAGTCAGTTGTGATACTTGTAGAAGCCACACTGACCAAGCAAGTTTGCTATGTAAGTATTTAACCAAAAATTAGATTTTAGGTTAAAGTTCGAATTTAGAAGAACTCGGGTTACTGATAATCGGAAAAGTATATAAGAAAGAAATTTTGAATGATATAATCAGAAAGCAAATAAAACAAAGTATATTCCAGTAGTGTTTTTCGTGTCCCTTACAGATGTTGTGACTTCCTCTTTTTATAGTTAATTTTTAAGAGAAAGTGTAATGCCTTTGCTTTAATGAGGCAATTACGAGCAATAAATAATATTGAAAGAAACGTTACTCAATCATTCATATTAAATACAAATTCTCTAACGTATTTGGCATTTAATGCTGAATTTGGACTCGTTTTCGCTATCAGATTCATGTTTCCAATTCCTTCTGATCTTCGAACCTTAAATGACTCGAACAGGTACGAGTCTCGTTTCATTTGAATAATAGCTTGTACCATTAAGTATCTTCTCTCCCGCATCTGTTGTTGCCCGTGCCTTCTAACTGATTACCACGTTTTGACTATTCGATCGGTCCACGTGTCATGACACGTCATCTTCAATATTTAAATTCAGTTTTTTCCCAATACAGATAGTCCCCCCACTTTCCACTTATTTATCAATTAAATATTTGGGAAGTGGATCTTTCATTAAAAAGGGAATTTTTGCCATAATCAATGCTATGACAGTACTAACGCTTCAGTTGTCCTTTCTATTTAATGCATTGCATACGTGTCACCCTCTCACTAGCTTTGTAATTTTTGCAGCCTTTTTCCAAGGCTTCTTCAACTCCTCCATTCACGAAGTGATAGTTGCCTTTATTATAGGCTTTCCATCATTACACTTCTTAGTCTTTGACGGTCGCTTTTATATAAACTTAACCCTTCTTCCACAAATTTTTACCACATACAACTTTTTCCTTGAACGCTCGAATTGTGCGAATCTCTATTTACTTCTTTCTCTTCTTCATCATGTCTTCTTCGAACCCTAACCCTAAGAGAGTTCCTATCTTAGACAATTTTCCCAATGCTCCTGTCAGACATAGAAGAGGTGGGAGACTTCGTAGTTTAGGATCCTCTCGTGGTGGTGGTTTCGCCATGCCTTCTCCTAGCCCCGGTTCTTCCTCTAGAACTAGAGGTTCTTTTTCTCAAAAATCATCTTCTAAGAGCAAGGAGGCCTCTGAACCAATACAGGAACCCTTGGTAGAAGAAATAGTTCCTAACAATTTATCTTTTCAGCATGATAGACAATCACTTCAGACCCAAATTTCTGGTTTAGATCGAGTTGATGCTTACCCCATTATGATTACAGAGATTTTAGCTCCCATAGTTCGCAAAGATTGTCACTGGAGTAATGATTTTCCCATTGTAATCCCCAATCCAAATCAGAGGATTACTTCATATATGACTGGATTCTCTTTCGTTTACACATACCCTTTTACTCTTGGGTTTAAACCAGCTATTGACCCAGTAATTCTCAATTTCTGTCGTTTCTTTAAAGTTTGTCTAGCACAGGTTGGCCCGCTTGTATAGAGGGTTGTTGCTTGTTTAAGGCATCCGGCCAATTTAGCAGACGTTGATTTCACCTTTTTTCACCTAATTCATCTATACTCCTTTAGACTTTTTTGTAATGGAGTCTTTACCTTAGTGGCTAGGAGTAAGAGAGTTTTGGTAAGCCCAGAAGATGATAAGGATCGTGGCTGGTATGCCCGTATTGTTGCTGCTCCCACAGTTGGTTTAGTGGGTGAACAAAACGTTCCCTTCCCTGAGAAGTGGAATTTTGCACGTAAGTCTTTCATCTTTCCCGTACCTCTTTCTTTTGAGTTTACAAATTTCTTTAACTTTGTTTCTCTTTTTTTTTCTTTAGCAACCATGGGAGTTGTGGAGAACATTCCCAATTTTCGTGGTTGGGTAGATAAATTGTTGAAGATTGCTCCTATGGAAGCTAGGTCTTGGAAATTTATTTCCAATCGTCATGGTTGGAAAGTAAAGACTCACGGTATGAGTTTTTGTCTTTCTCGTATGTAATATATTTCTTTTTATCGCCTTAACTTTCAATTCTCCTTGTCAGGTTTCGCCATTCGAGGTGTTACTGCTGAAGCAGTTGCAGCCTCTCGTTTAGGAACCCAACTTTCTTTGGAAAGTGCTCAGGATATTCTTCTGAAAAGAAAAACCGCAGATGATGATAGCTCTGACGAAGAAGAGGAGGGTGGTTCCTTGGTGAAAAGGCCAAGAGTTCGAAGACGTATCGTCTCTGATGAAGCTGAAGTTTCACATCATCTTTCTCCAACCGGGCCTGTTAATCTCGTCTCTGACGATGATGTTGCTACCCTTCCTTTTTCTGTCGTGCCTTTAGTTCCTTCCGTATCTGCTCCGACTTCTTCTTCACCTCCCGTTGTTGTTTTCACATCTTCTACCGCTCCTCCTTCTACTGTTCACAATGTAGAAACGGGTTCTACAAGCAAAAGGATTGCTATGAGGAGCGTGACTATTGAAGTGCCTGCTAACAACAACCTTTTGAGGAAATCCGGTCAGGCGGATGTTTGGCTTGAACCCTTAATAGGCCCGATTGAGAAAGAAAAAATGAATAGCCACAGCTGCCTGACTTTGATGAACGACATAGTTCATTCTACTTTGAAGGTATGCCCCTTCTTTCCTTAATTTTACCAAAATTGTTCTAAAATTCTAATTTTTCTTTCCTTATCATTTTCAGGCCAACCTTATTGGTACAGAACTGATGAGCAGAATTTCTTTATTAGAGAAGGTGGCACGTGACTCTGAAAAGGCTGTTCTTGATTCAGAGAGAGAAGCTCGTGACTTTCAGTTGGAAGCAGCTAATTGGAAGGACCAATTTGATAGTGCTCAAATAACAATAGAAGATTTACAAGAGAGCAGGAATAACCTGGAACAGCAGGTGAGAGCATTAACTTCAGAGCTTGCGATTGTTAAGGCTTCTTCAAGTCAAGCTGAGAAAGAAAGAGAGTATCTCGAGTCTTCTTTCTCAGAACAATTATCTAAATCAAGTGAAGAGATTAGAGAGCTGAAAGCTCTTTTAAGCCAAAAAGAAGTTTATGCTGGAGACTTGATGCAGAATTTGACTCAAACCCAAGAAAATTTGCGAACGTCTGAAGACTAGGTGAAGGCCTTAGAAAGATCTCATGCCTCTCTCCAAGCCTCTTATAACTCAGTTCTGAATGAAAATGAGAGTCTCAAAAATGAAATTGCTGCTTGGGAAAGAGATTATGAGCTTCTTGAAGATAAGGCTACAGTTGATGTAAGCTGGGCTCCCGACGTGATGCCTTAGTTGAAGCCAGCCAAGAAAACTTTAATCTGGAGTCAGAGTTAGCTAAGGTGATGGAAACTATTGAAAAAGCTCAACAACCATTGGACTTCCCTTCTCCCGCGATTGAAGTTTCCGAAGCTGAAGCTACCGGAGTCGATGTTCCCGTGACCGCTGCACCCTCTTCAAGCTCAATCGTGCCCCTTACTGCAAGTCAAGTTGAAACTTCATCTATTGAGACTCCAATGGTTGGATATCAACCCACTTCCGTTGGTGATGCTGTTCCAGTTGAGCACGCTGATGATCCTCCTTCAATCCTTTCCTCTCAGTAAAAATTTATATCAATTTTTGAATTCCTTTTTGCAGGTACCTATTTGGAAAACAGTATTTAAAGCTTTTGGGTTCATTTGAGAGTTTTTGTAATCAAACCCTTGGCTACTATTTGAGGGTTGATTTTTGGAAATACAAGTCCCCAAGTCTTGTTATGGGGCATTTAGTATAAACAATTTGATGACTAAGTTTATACTTAGTCTTTAGTTTTAAATATTAGGAAGTTTTTATTTATCATTGCACTTCCGTATGTTCTATCCTTGCCTTTTTATTTTTAAGGACTTAAAGAATAGTCTGCATTTTTGTTCTTTGAAAAATGCTTCTGTTATTCCCATGACTAAATAACATGAGTTTTATAAAAGAGGGCCCTTTTATACTTTGACACTTAACGAAGAAGACGTCTCAACTTCATAATGGTGTAATCATACGATAAAAGAAATAGGAACACACATGTTTTTTGTAATAACTTTGACAAGTTTTTATTTCTGAACTTTGACAAGTTTTGAGTAATACTTTACATGTATTTGAATTACATCTATAACTTTCTCGCAACTGTTTTCCTTGTAACAGATTTATACAAAAGAAGAACAATAGATACGGGGTTTTTCCTTATAACCCGTTTTAGTACATAGTTGAGAAATGACTCCATTGTTCTTATAGGAAAGAATACTATGATGAAAGCCATGACTTCGTAACTTTCACTCCGTACTTGATTCTTCTAGGTTTGATTTTCTAAATCTTCTATGCCTTTTTGATACACGTAAATGTATATACTATGTAGTCCCCCAAGTGTTTGAGTGTTGAAGTATGAAGCCTCGAGCACTTGATAGTCTCCTTCACCTGGTCCTTTTCCTGAAAAGGAAATACATACGGGACTCGGGGGTGCGATTATAGATGAAGACTGCTTAACCCGTGTATACTTCTATCAGAATAATTGTAACCCTGGGCTAGGAATTTTAGTTTACTCCATTTTGCCTTACAGGTCATGACTCATCATTTAGTACGGGTTAGCGTTTTGCCTATCATCTAAAATCGTTAGTAAAATTTTAACAATTCAAAAAATATAATTTAACATGGTGATACCTGACCGTGGGTTTTTTCTTAGAAGTAGTATCTCTTCAAATGAACTGCATTCCAATGCGATGGAAGCACCTTCCCGTCCATTGTTTCTAACTCGTATGCTCCTTTTCCTGCAATATCTCGAACTCTGTAGGGTCCTTCCCAGGTTGGACTTAGTTTACCCGCGTTGGCCGCCTTTGTAGATTGAAAAACTTTTTTAAGCACGAAGTCCCCAGTTTTGAAGTATCTCAGTCGTGCTTTCCTGTTGTAATATCGTTCGATCACTTGCTTTTGTGCTGCCATTCTTATTAATGCGGCTTCTCTCTTGCCTTCCAGTAGATCCAAATTGACTCGCATCTCTTCATCATTAGACTCTTGTGTTGCTTGTGAGAATCTTGTACTCGGTTCTCCTATTTCAACTGGGATTAATGCTTCAGCTCCATAAACTAAAGAGAAAGGAGTTTCACCTGTGCTCGTCTTTGTTGTCGTGCGATATGCCCATAGAACTCCGGGTAACACTTCAGGCCAATTACCCTTTGATTCCTCTAATCGTTTCTTCAAATTGTTGATTATGACTTTGTTCGTTGATTCTGCTTGCCCATTGCCTACTGGGTGATACGGTGTAGATGTGATTCTTTTAATTTTCCAACTCTCAAAAAACTCAGTGACTTGAGCTCCGATAAATTGAGGGCCATTGTCGCATACAATCTCCTTTGGTACACCAAAACGGCAGATGATATTACGCCAAATGAAGTCTCTGACCTCTTTTTCTCGTACCTGTTTAAATGCTCCTGCCTCTACCCATTTAGTGAAGTAATCAGTAAGCACGAGCAAAAATTTTACCTGTCCTTTTGCTTGTGGTAATGGACCCACGATATCCATTCCCCACTTCATGAATGGCCATGGTGATATGACCGGATGTAACAACTCAGCAGGTCTATGCATGTTGTTACCGTACCTTTGACATTTATCACATATAGCTACAAAACTTTCTGCTTCTTCCTCCATTTTAGGCCAATAATATCCTGCTCTAATCAAAGTTCTAACCAATGATCTTCCTCCTGCGTGATTCCCGCAGTGCCCCTCATGTATTTCCCTCATTACATATTCCGTTTGAGAAGGTCCGAGGCATCTTGCTAATGGACCACCGAACATCTTACGATAAAGATTCCCTTGTTTTAAACAGTAACGAGCAGCTCTTTTGCGAAGTGCATGTGCTTGCTTTTTGTCACTAGGGATGGTACCATACTGCAAAAAAGCAACAATTTCGTTTCTCCAATCCCAAGTTAAATTATTAAAATTTACCTCATTCTTATCTGGATCGAGAACTGAGTGAAATAAATGTATAATTGCAGCATTTGCATCCTTTGCCACATCAGCTGCGGATGCGAGATTAGCTAAGGCATCTGCTTCAACATTTTCATCCCTCGATATCTGTATGACCTTCCAAGTTTGGAATTGCTTTATCAGTTCCCGTACCTTTTCTAAGTACTGCTGCATCCTTGCTTCCCTAGCTGTATAGGTCCCTAGCATTTGATTAACCATGAGCTGCGAATCACTTTTGATCACTACTTGATTTATACCAAGTTCTCGTGCCAATTCTAAACCTGCAATCACAGCTTCATACTCCGCTTCATTGTTAGTTACGGAATGACATTTAATGGCTTGCCTAATAGTTTCACCTGAAGGTGGTACTAAAACAATTCCTAATCCTGCACCCTTTACATTAGATGAGCCATCAGTAAATAAGATCCATGTTCCTGGATTAGCCCCATTAAGTACTTGTACTTCTTTTTCTGCTTCTAATTGCATCCCTTGGCTAAAGTCAGCGACGAAATCAGCTAATATCTGTGATTTTATTGCTGTTCTAGGTAAGCACGTGATTTCATATTCACTTAGCTCTATGGCCCATTTAGCTAACCTCCCTGACAATTCATGTTTATGCAATATATTACGTAGGGGGTATGCAGTCACTACACAATAGGGCTTAACTTCCAGATGCCATGATTAGAGCAAGTGCTAATTTTTCCAATTGTGGATACCGTGTCTCTGCATCTAACAAAGATTTACTAACATAATAGATAGGAGATTGTTTACCCTGCTCTTCTCGTACCAAAACCGCGCTTACCGCAACTTCTGAAACAGCAAGGTAGATGAAAAGTTTCTCCCCAGCCTTGGGTTTTGCTAGCAAAGGTGGATTTGACAAGTACGTTTTCAAATCCCTAAGTGCTTGTTGACACTCCTCATCCCATTCAAAATGATCCTGCTTCTTAAGAGCCGAGAAGAATTTAAAATATTTTTCCGATGATTTAGAAATGAACCTTCCCAAAGCTGCAATTCTTCCTGTTAGTCTTTGAACCTCTTTCTTGTTGGAAAGTATATCTGGAAGTTCTTCAATGGCCTTAATTTGTGCAGGATTCACTTCAATACCACGGCTAGAAAACAAGAAAACCTAAAATTTTTCCTGATGCCACACCAAATGCACATTTTTCTGGATTCAACTTCATATTATATTTTCGTAAAATTTTAAACGTATCAGATAAGTGCAATATATGATCTTCTGAATGCTGTGTTTTAACTAGCATATCATCTATATATAATTTCATGGTTTTACCTAAATGTTTTTGAAACATTTGGGTGACCAACCTTTGATACGTTGTACCTGCATTCTTAAGACCGAAGGGCATTACCTTGTAACAATAAGTCCCCCTGTCTGTTATAAAAGAAGTTTTTTCTTCATCACCTGGATCCATCTTGATTTGATTATAGCCTGAATATGCATCTAAAAAACTTAATAGTTCATGCCCTGCAGTAGCATCAATTAACTGATCTATGTGGGGTAAAGGAAAGGAATCTTTTGGACAGGCTTTATTAAGGTCTGTGTAATCTACACAGACTCGCCACTTACCGTTCTTCTTAGGAACCACAACAGTATTAGCTAACCAGTTAGGATATTTTACCTCACGAATTGAACCAATTTTTAGCAACTTTTGAACTTCCTTTTGAATCACCTTATTTTTGAAAGTTCCTTGTTTTCGTTTCTTTTGCTTGACGGGAGGATATGATGGATCTTCATTCAACTTATGAGTCATGACTTCCGGTGGTATCCCTGTCATGTCAGAATGGGACCAAGCAAAACAGTCCGCATTAGCTTTTAGAAATTCAATCAATTTACATTTTACCTCCGGGCTAAGATTAGCTCCTATGTACACTTTTCTCTCGGGCCAATGTATAAATAACACCACGGCCTCTAGCTCTTCCATCGTTGTTTTGATGTTCTCATTCTCCTCCGGTTCTTGAATAGTATCAGGTCTTGAATCCAGATATGTTTGCTTTTGCTCAGGTGAGGTTGTTTCCATGTTACCCTCACCTAAATTCTGTAATTGCTATTTGTCTTCACCTTTAACAGTTGAATCTGCAACGGAATTGATGCTTCTAGATGTTTGTTGATCGCCTCTGATTTGGCATATTCCCCATGGAGATGGGAATTTAATAACTTGATGTAAAGTTGAAGGAACAGCTTCCATGTCATGAATCCATGGCCTCCCAAGAATCATATTGTAAGCCATTTCCATATTTACCACTTGAAATTTGGTATCTTTAACGACGCCTTATGCGAATGTGGTAAGTATTGCCTCCCCTTTTGTTACAACACTAGAGTTATCAAATCCCGACAAAGTATGCGCCTTTGGGATTAATTTATCCTCCGCTTGCATCTCGCGTAATACCCGTATTAAAACAATGTTTACAGAACTACCTGGATCAACCAAAACTCGTTTCACGTTAGTATCATGTACAAGTAAAGATATTACCAGTGCGTCGTTATGCGGAGTTATGAGTTCCTCGGCGTCTGCGTTGTTGAATATAATATTCTCCTCTTCCAGTACATGTCGAGGTCGCTTCCCGTGAGTAATTGTCACTTTTGAAACCTTTTTATATGATACATCATTGATCTCTTCACCTCCACTTATAACGTTGACAGTTCTCTTGGCCGAAGGTGGTTTTAGAGGCTCCTGTCTGTTCTTCATGTATGCTTGTTTACCTTTCTCACTGAACAACTCAGTAAGATAACCTTGTTTTAACAAATGATCAACTTCACCTTGTAGAAACCTGCAGTCTGCTGTTTTATGCCCATGATCGTTATGAAATTCGCACCAATGATCAGGGTTTCGTCTGTTCGGGTTTGATCGCAATTTCCTTTGGCCATCGTACCTTATCTCCCATGCTTCTTAAAATAGCCACGAGTTCAGAGGTGCTTACGTTGAAGTTGTAACCACCGAACCTTGCCTTTAGACTTCCATCATCGTCTCGTGACCCGCGTGTGTTTCTATCATTCCCAAACCTTGATGAGGATCTTGATTCCCTGTTCCTTGGTTTGTGATCGTACCTTTGATTATCTTGTCTTGACCGTGAGTCCTTTCCCGCAGGTCCCATGTATGGCTCGTACCTGTTTTTACCGGATCTCTTTTCATTTTCCACACGCCTTGAGCTTACCTTTTCTTCTGTTTTATGTTGTAAAATAATGTCTTCTTCAATCCTCATCTTTGTGCTGTATCTGTTGTAGACATCATTCCACGTTGTTGCTGGGAATTCTCGAAGGCTTTCTTTGAGTCGCCTCGTGGCTTCTGAACTCTTCTCATTCAAATTACTAGCAAAGGCTATGGCTGCCCAATTGTCAGGTACTCGTGGCAGCGTCATTCTTTCCCGTTGAAATCTATCTACGAACTCTCTAAGCAACTCTGAGTCTCCTTGCTTGATTTTGAAGATATCTTCCATTCGTTTTTCAACTTTTTGAGCTCCCGAGTGTGCTTTGATAAATAAATCTGCAAGCTCAGCAAACGAATTTATAGAATTTTCAGGTAAAAGAGAATACCATGTTAAGGCTCCTTTAGTGAGTGTTTCACCGAATTTTTTGACCAAGACCGACTCAATTTCTTGCTTAGTCAAATCATTGCCCTTGACACCTGTTGTGAATGCAATAACGTGATCTCGTGGGTCTGATGTACCATCATACTTTGGAATATCAGGCATCTTAAACTTCTTTGGAATTGGGAGGGGAGCAGCACTTGGCTTTCATGGTTGTTGGGAATATTTATCTATATCCACTCCCTTGATCACGGGCGGTACTCCCGGTATTTGCTCTATGCGTTCATTTTGCTCCTTAAGCTGTTTCTGCAAGGTTAGTACTAGATTTTGTAAATCAAAGTTAACTGGATTACCTGGGTCTCTCTCATGTGTTTCACTAGGGGTTCCACCGCTGCCTGAATTAACCAATCCTGAACAAGGATTCTCCAAAGTGTTGTTGTTTGGAGCAGACGTGGGTGGGACAATAGGTAATTGGAGCATTATTGACTTGAGAGGCAATAAGTTTTTGCAGAGCCTCATTCATGGTTTCAATATTTTCGAATTGAGCCTGACCATCTGTGTGAGATCCATCAGGAGTGCCTTCACGGGACCGTCGTGGGGAGCCTCGTGGAGAACCTTGTGGAGAACCTTGTGGGGAATCTCCCTGAAGTTGTTGGATTGTCTGAATTTCTGGGTTTCCTTGAGTGTTGTCATTGTTGTTTGACATGATTGATGCAATCAAGAAAATTAGATTGAGATCTGCTTGATTATCAGATTCCCGGTAACGGAACCAATTTGTTTAACCAAAAATTAGATTTTAGGTCAAAGTTCGAATTTAGAAGAACTCGGGTTACTGATAATCGGAAAAGTATATAAGAAAGAAATTTTGAATGATATAATCAGAAAGCAAATAAAACAAAGTATATTCCAGTAGTGTTTTTTTTGTGTCCCTTACAGATGTTGTGACTTCCTCTTTTTATAGTTAATTTTTAAGAGAAAGTGTAATGCCTTTGTTTTAATGAGACAATTACGAGCAATAAATGATATTGAAAGAAACGTTACTCAATTATTCATATTAAATACAAATTCTCTAACGTATTTGGCATTTAATGCTGAATTTGGACTCTTTTTCGCTATCAGATTCATGTCTCCAATTCCTTCTGATCTTCGAACTTTAAATGACTCGAACAGGTACGAGTCTCGTTTCATTTGAATAATAGCTCGTGCCTTTAAGTATCTTCTCTCCCGCATCATTGTTGCTCGTGCCTTCTAACTGATTACCACGTTTTGACTATTCGACCGGTCCACGTGTCATGACACGTCATCTTCAATATTTAAATTCAGTTTTTTCCCAATACACAAACAAGTATAGAATGAGTGGCCGTATCACAGAAGTTCGAATATCAAACAACTCAAAATATTTAATTCTAGTAGTCAAACTCAAAAAAAAAAAGCCTATATAATGCAAGAAAATCTTGTAGTCTGATGTGGGGCAGTTCTGCTGTTTCGGAACTGGTGATGGCTACAGTGTAACATCCATTCCTGATCATATAGTCTTGCTTGGACAAAAGATATAGCAGACTGGATTCATCTTTACTCTTGCCCAATTAATCTCTTCAACTTTGAATAAAACTGGGATTTTTTACTGGAATTGCAATATCTTCTATCATTCAGAGTAATATCAATGTCCACTACCTGGAGAGGATGGAGGCGAAAAATTCACTGCAAGATCTGCATTTCCCTGGCGACATTCTGTTCCTGCATAATCTAAGATCAACTGTTTGGCCTTCTCCTCAGATCTTCGGCTAAGATTTTTACTAAGATCACGAGCTACTCTCGCTCCTTGAGGTAATTTATTGGTAGAACTATCCCACTGTACACGTTCTGATCCATATTCTAACCTAACTGTTTGGGCTTCTCCTCATATTTTAAGCATGTAGTGATCCAACGACTATATGCTAACTCTTCAACATCAAAATTAATATCGTCTTCCTTGTGTACTTCTTCCCTCGCTTTGGTAAGGAATTTTCTCTGCCAGCAGCATACAGAAGGAATTTCAAAACAACTATGAGAACGGATGAAAGTAATGAATACGAAAGCAGACAAGCTAGATGTATTTGCACCTACATGCATATTGCTCATATGATTATACGTTACATCAGAGCCGTAGGTGGAAGCAATATCATCTTCGTCAACTTCACCTCTCATGTCGAAGTATTGCACTGCAAGTTATATATTGGCAAAGTCAATAGAAATGGGAAAGACAGAGCAAAAGAAAGCACACAGCAAAAGTCTCTTAAGTGTTATTAGTTTTACTACATACCTCCAGTATCGTAGGCATTGGCGACCAGTATTTCGTTTCCCATGCTTTTTTGTTCTTCAAGAATTTCCTCTACACAAGTGGCAGCAGCGTGGCTACAATGATGCAACTCGATCAATTTTAACGTGGGAATATCTCCAATCTCAGTAGCAATCTCCTCCAATTTATAGCAATGCCTTAAAACTAGACACTCAAGGCTAGGAAGACTATCACTGGTAGCTTTCCAGCGAATCAAGTTAGTCATAAAAATGTGTAGCAACTTGAGTTTCTTGAAACCCCCTTCATTTAAATTCCAATTGCTCCCTTGAAACGCAAAATATTTTAGTTTGAGAACCTCAAGATTGGGTAATTTACCGAGCATAGTCATATCCTTCCATAGCAGATGTGTTGCTTCAAGTGTCAAATGCATTAGTTTTGTAGGGAAAGAGTTCCATTGCGGAGCAGGAAGCCTTCGGAAAAACTGTACATAAGGGGGAAGTGCAAGATGAATTCTTAGCTTCTGGAGATGAGATAGACAGATTAGACTGTCATTAAAATTAGACCATTCATTAAGATCTGGATTGATCAAAACTCCCAATGTCTTTACATTAGTGACCGCCATAAAAATCTCCTTCCAACTGGAATCAGCAGTTCGTAACGAATGAAGAGTTTCTAAGTATTCTAAACCAAGAAAATTTTATGCCTTGGGAGGAGCAGGCAAGTACATTCTCCCTGGATTGAAATGTCTCAGACTTGACATCCTCCAAGTTTCCAATGGCAGGCGTAATTCATTTTCCGCAACTGAAATAACAATCATCGTTTGTAGGTTCCAAAGATTGGATATGGATACCGGAACTTCACTACCAGTGGTAAAACAAACATATCTCAACTGTACTAATTGTGTTATCTCATTGGGAAAACTTGGAAAGTGAATATTTAGTACATCCAATACCCTTAGCAATTCAAAACGGGAATCCACTATTTTATAGCATCCAGAGTTAAAGAAAGAATGGAGTTCACCGAGGCACAAGATGGTCCGAACTGAATCAAAATTACCTTTCTCCAGTCCAAGACTTCGATTTTCTAAACCATCTGGATGCAAACACAGTCGATGTTCAATCTCCATGCCTTCCGTGGACATTTCATAACTTTTAGTTATGACATGAAAGAACTTCTCAGATTTTCCTTCTCTCAAGCATAATTGCCGAAGGAGATCATGAATTCTGCAACTTCTAATTTTGCCATTCGCTCTTCGTCTACTAACTATAATCAAACTTCTGCTAACTAAATCCTCTAAGCACTCTTCTGCCACCTCTTCCGACTTTTTATGACTACTTGGCTTCAGAAAACCTTCAGCAACCCAAATTTTGATCAACTTATCCACACGGATTTCTTCATCTTCAGGAAAAGCACCCATATAAAGAAAACAAGCTTTTAAGCTACAAGGCAAGTAGTTATAACTCAAAGCTAATATTGCTAAACACTGCTCAGAGGTTGAACCTTCATGTGATTTCATGCTTTCAAGAACTTTTTTCCAATCCTTATATGTCCTACTGATCTTGGGGAGAAGCCCGGCTATGACAACGAGAGAGAGAGGTAATCCTTGACATTGTCGTGCTATCTGCTTTCCCATTGACTCCAATCGAAGAGGACAGCCTGCGATACCAAATACCTTGTCTGCCAATAGTTTCCAACTATTTTCCAGATTAAGGAAAGGCATGTTAAAAGTGTAACTATTACCAGCAGAAATTGCTACTTCTGAGAGCCTCGTAGTTAACATGATTCGACTTCCATTTTCATCATCGGGAAATGATCTTATGACTAGGTTCCAGGCCTCTATACTCCATATATCATCCAAAACTATCAAATACCTCTTGCCTTTCAGTTTTCTATACACTTGCTCTAATAGTTGGTCATTGCTCAAATTACTATACATTGCCTTCAGAGACGGTGTACCAAAGCTTAAAACATCTAAAAGCATTTCTCTAACATCATATTCTTGAGAGACAGTTAACCATGATGAAACATCAAAGTGATAGAATACTGATGGATTCCTAAAAATTCTTCCGGCAAGAGTTGACTTACCAATACCGCCCATACCAACAACTGAGACGACATTCAGCTCCCGTGCATTCCCTCCAATGAGTTGATTGAGTACCTTGTTGAAGACATTCTCCATTCCGACAAATGTATTTTCCTCATCCAAGACATGTCCGGATGAGCGGAGAGGGAAAAAATTTATTGCAGGGGGATCTTTGATATGTTGATTCTCATTCTTGAATTTCATCACTTCTTCTTGTATGGAATCCATTACCTTTCCTATTTGCTGCAACTCGTCATAAAGCATACGACGACCATTGTCTTGATTGCTATAAGTTTCAGCCACATGGATTCTTTTTAAGCATAAATCAACTGTGTCTTCGGCTTTATACACTGCATTTCTGATCTTCTTCTCCAAAATAGTCAACGTTTCTTGATCATTGATCCGTTTTCCTCCATCCTCAAGAAAAGCTTGCAATGAAGAAAGTCTTCCATAAAGAGAAACGATAAGTAGCTTGCTTTCAGATATCAAAACTTGGATTGAATTGCAAGACTTGTCCAAGAGTTGTCACAAGTGAAGTTACAACAGCATAAGCCATCTCTCTCTCTAGATCAGTTTCTGGGCGTTTTTCCAGTGGGAAGAATCAAGTTACTAGTATACTTTTTGTTCAGCAAAAACTCTTGAAAATGCACAAGGCCGGCTACTAACAAACTCCACCACATCAAGTCATTTTTTATTGGGGTTGATCGACTTTTGGTTTAGAGGGGCCAGTCCCCCAAGAATAAGTTATTCAAGAAAAAGACTGCTGGATCTTGACTATATTATAGTCATATATCACACCTCGGAGTTGTGTAATAATGTAAGGGCATCTCCAACTTTTACCCCATTTTTGACAACTTACTCCAACCATTCTCCCATTTTTTTTCCCCAAACTTTTTTATATTCTTTTCTCTCTTCTATATTATATTATTATCTTTCATTTCAATTTCATTTTTTAATTTCAATTAAACAAATTCCATCTTTTATTTTTATTAATTTGTAATTTTTGCAATTAAAACAATTCCATAAAATTTTAAATAATATAATTTGTAAGCAATTATTATATATTAACTAATAATTCAAATAAAAATAAAATCATTGCGATAGAAGATTAATTAAATATATATTGTGCATTCTATTGTCGATCCGATTTGTTGTGAATTTATGCGACAAGAACAACAACTAATAATGTATAAAAGAAGTCAGGAATCTTCATGGACAGAATGGCAGCAATGAATAACACAGAAGACGAAGGGAAGATCACAAATGGCTAGAATTCTCAAATTGATAGTTGCAGAATTTGTGTATACTCTGTGGATAGAAAGAAATGCAAGAATCTTTGAAAAAACAGCTACAACATGGGATAAACTAGCAAATAAGATAGCTTGTGTATGTAGTGTGAGAGCTGAGGGTTATACTAAAGTTTTGCTAGCAAAATATAAGTACTAAATAGATGTAGCTGCTAGACTTTTTTTGATAGAGGATAGAGGATTGAAATCAGGATGTAAGTTAGGTTGAGATGACCTACTGTTTTGTAAATATTACTTTGGTGATTAATATAAAGATTTAATTACCAAAAAAAAAAGTCAAGAATATTCACAGTCACAACCACAATAATCCTCAACCTCATTCACGCAATACTATAATGATTTTGGTGTATCTGGAAACGACATACCTCCCAACTAAGTTAATATGCTATTTACCGTAGTTTCAATTTTTATGTATTTTAGTTTAATGTATTTTTAATTTTTACTTTTCAATTTTAGCAACATCTAATATTTTATATTCGCACCATTCATTTTTTGAGATGATTATATATTTTTTGTACAATTATAACTTATAATAAAATTAACTTACAATTTTACATAAAAATAAAAAATGCACGAAAATTAATTTATCAAAATTATACGCCAAAGTTAAGATGTAAAATTAATATTATAAAGATATTACATAAACATAATTAGGTATATATAAAGATATAAATTAAAAAATTAAATAATAAAATATACACGAATAGTAATGGGAGAGATGAATAGTGTACCCCCATATTTGAGAGAACACTATTTATTCCCGTTTTGGGGGCCAGAATGGGGGAGGGTTGGAGCTTTATTACCCAAAAATTGCCCCATAATGGGGAAATGGAGTAAGGTTGGAGATGGCCAGACAAAAGATAACCAAATAAGTACTACTGTATTGCTATTAGTAAATTTTATGCCAATATTATAGAGTCCAGAACCTAAATATGGTTCTTTTTGACAAGTACGACGAAAATAAGTGTAAAAAAAGAGAGTTACCTTTCTATATATAAAGTTCAAATACAAGACGCTATATTTTAACGGTAAATTTTGTCGTTAAGTTATAGCGTCTTGTATTTGGACGCTATATATATAGCGTAAAATTACAACACACTATACCCCTGATTATGGACCCACCAATAAGTTAACTAACATAACAATAATTTTGATGTGTATAACGTGTATTCAAAGAACGCTATACATCAAAAAATTTCCATATCCCGGGCTAGCCATTTCCTATATAAAAGTGGTTTAGGATTTTTAGGAAAATTTCATTCACAAAAA
>NW_017670845.1:98456-196772 GCF_001879085.1 Nicotiana attenuata | reverse complement strand
AAAAACTGTCTTTACATTCCCAGATTAATGCTGACCATTAATCTCCTATTCACTATTACAAAGTAAAACTATACTATACTGACATTAATTACAAGTTTCTATACTAAGGAATATTTTTTAAATTCTCCAATTCTGCTCGCCATTTGATCTTCTTTCTGCCTTGTATGTGTATATGTATTGCAATTTCCTTGCAAAGTTCATCTATGTTGTATCTTCCTTTGTTAAATCGCATCGAATTCCTTTCACGCCAGATGCAGTAGACAACCATTGCAAACAATGTTGTGATCATTTCTGCCCTGCAATCTTTCCTCTTTGCCATACTGCTTATCCATTTCAGTTCATGCTGCCAGCTTCCTATCTGCCTCGCATTGCCCATTCATATCAATACTCTTTCCCATAGCTTGTTCGTACTTGGACAACCAAAGTATAGGTGATCAAATATTTCCACAGTCTTTGCATAGAATACACATTCTAACTGAACTTGAATACCAAACTTGGAAAGTCTATCCACAGTTGCTATCCTTTGGTGGATAGCCAACCATATATGGAACTTGAACCTAGGATGAATCTGTGCATGTAGATGAATACTCTTCCAATCTACTTTGGGGAATTGAAGCTGCAATTGGACATAAGCTTTATGTATCTGAAATTTGCCTTGCTTCACAAAGCTGTCCAGTGTGTTTATGAGATTGTTATGAATTGACCTCAGCTTCTGTACTTCATCCTTTGCCTCTATGATCTTCATCACCACCCATGTTGCTGTTTTGGGTGTGCTTACCTCTTCAATAAGCCTGTTTTTTATGTAGTAGATATGAGCCCATTTAATCCACAAAGTATCCTTCTTCATAGCCAAGGCCCAGAGATGTTTTAATAAAGCTGCTTTGTTCCATATCTTCATATTAATCACATTCAAACCACCAGTAGCTTTAGGTTGACATATTCTGTACCACGCAATCAGTGCTTTCCTGGAATAATCTGTTGAGCCAGTCCACAAGAAGGTTCTACATATAGTCTCTATCATCTTCATGATCTTCTTTGGCAATAAGAAAATTTGAGCCCAATACGTTTGTATTCCAAATAACACTGATTTTATGAGTTGAATTCTTTCTGAGTATGAAAGCATCCTAGCTGACCAGCATCTTACTCTCTCTGTAATCTTTTCAACCAGAGGCAAACATTGCTGAATGTTCAGTTTTCGTGCAGATAGTGGAACTCCCAGATATTTAAAAGGTATACTACCCTTTGCATATCCAGTAATCTCGATCAGTTGTTCCTTTATATGCTGTGCTACACCAACAATATAAATAGAACTCTTTTCTGCACTTGCCTGCAATCCTGATGCATTTGAGAACCTATTAAAGGTTTCCTTGTCACCCCTGCAAAACATTAACAAATTGTTAGCAAAACAAATGTGTGTCACTCCCAGCTTCTTGTACTTTGGATGAAATTTGAACTCCTTCTGCATAGATAATTGATTCATCTCCCTCTGCAAGTACTCCACAGCAATAACAAAGAGATTGGAGACATTGGATCTCCTTGCCTTATACCTCTCTTAGCAGGGAAAGGTCTAGTGAATCCTCCATTCAGTACTAGAGAATAGGACACTGTTGTCACATACTCTATTATCCATACAATGAATTTTTGAGAGAAGCCAAGATCTGTGAGCATAGATCTAAGGAACTGCCAGTCCAATGAATCATATGCTTTCCTTAAGTCAACCTTGAGTACAGACCTTGGAGATAAGCCTTTCCTACTGTAACCATTGAACAACTCGTGACTAAACAGTATATTATCCACAATGCTCCTCCCTTCTATGAACGCAGACCGTGCTTTCCTAATTATACACTCAATTACCTTTTTGATCTTTTTAGTCCGAATCTTAGCAATGATCTTGTAGACAGTAGTACAGCAAGCAATAGGTCTATAGTCTTTCACAGTTGTAGGTGCAGGAACTTTTGGAATCAATGTTATGGCTGTGCAATTCCATGCTTGCTTCATCTTGCTTGTTTGAACAAAGAACAATACAACATCATATACATCTTGTCTCACTTCTTCCTAGTGCATTTTAAAGAACTCTATTGGAAAGACCTCAACTCCAGGGGCTTTATCATTTGGCATGTCTTTCACTGCTTCATCAATCTCTTCATATGTTACTTCCTTTATTAGATCCTGTTGTTATTTCAATGATAAGCACACTCCTGCTTTGATGAATTTGGTATTAAGACATGTCTTGATCCCAATGTTAGTTCACATAAGATGCTTAAAAAAGGTGATGAATTCTTTTTCTACATCTTTAGGTTTTGTGACTTTAGCTCCCATATCATTATACACAGTAGTAATTGAGTTCTTACTTGCTCTGATCTTCAGCTGTGCATAGAAATATTTGGATTTTGAATCCCCATAGTCTATCCAGTTGACTCGTTCCTTCTGCCTCAGAACTTTTTCTTCTATTATACTTCATTTCTCTAGTTCCTGCAAGGTCTGTTTTTCCTTCTCAATCAGATCCTGATTAAAGGGATCAAACTTCAAATTAATCTGAGTATACTCCAGTTTGTTTGCCCAAGAACAGGTGAAGTTTTGAAGAATGACAAATGAACTCAGTCATGGACCAGGTCCATCATGTGAAGCATAGTCATGATCAACCTTTACATGTGAGAGGCACGTGAAAAGGAGATAAGTCCTACTGATAAAGCAACAATATCTCCTGATCTGATCAAAAAGGTTGCATATTAGATAAGGAGAGAAAAGTCTCCTTATATGAAGAGAACACAATCCAGGATAAAGATAGTGTTAGAGTTTGATATCATCGTGAACTCTTCTGCGATAGAAGAGCACCAATTGAGTCCCAATCAAACTCTGATTACTAACTTATTAAATAAAAGTGATTGTTCTCTTTTACATGTATTGCACAAACGCAGAAATTAAACTAAATTGAGAGCAAAAGAGCAAGGCAATTTTGCAAGCAATTTATGTGAGATTTGAGTGTGCACTCTTGAAGCTACTTGAACGAGATAGAAGAATCAATTCCATTGTATCTTTCTTTTATTCTAGTTCAATTGTAGTAGGTGGTTTAAAATTGTACCTTTCAGCTTTCATAGAAGCAATTGTATTAGGTACTTAGAGTGTTCAAGTTATAGCTAACTTGAAGTTGTCGCAACAGTTGAGGCTGTGTGCTACAACGGGATTAGAGTTAATCCTTATGTTTACAAAGAGTTTTGTAAATGCTGTTTTGGCTCAGTGATTTTAGTGGAAGTTTGGGAAAATCCTACTGAGTAGTAGGTCGTGGTTTTTTCACCTTTTGAGCCAGGTATTTTCCACGAAAAAAATCTCTTTGTTCTTTACTTTCAGTGTTTATTATTCCGCAAACAGTAGTAGTTGGAACACCTAGAAGAACCATGTTCTTCTATAGAGTAGTTAAGCAAAAATTGGGTACCACATAAATCACCCCCCTCTTGTGTGGCATTAACGTTTAAAACATCAATTGGTATCAGAGCGGGTTATCCTTGAAGAGGCTAACACCTTAGGAAAAGATCAAAATGAGTGCACCACCTGGAAACTGGGAAGGGCAAGCCACTGCTAGGCCACCACTCTTTAATGGTCAGTACTATTCTTGGTGGAAGAACGGGATGAGAGATCACATCATAGGAGAAGACTATGAACTCTGGGACATAGTCATTGATGGTCCTCTAGCAACTACAAAGAAGAATGCTGAAGGAGTGGACGTGCCAAAGACAAGAGCTGACTGCACTGCTGAAGATCTGAAGAAATGGGAGAAGAATGCCAAGGCCAAGAAATGGCTTGTGTGTGGACTGGGTCCAAACGAGTACAGCAGAATTCAAAGTTGTACAACTGCAAAGGAAATATGGGACACTTTACAAGTGGCTCATGAAGGAACTCCTCAAGTAAAGAGATCAAGAGGAACACTACTTTATTCTCAATATGAGAATTTTAGTATGAAGGAAGGAGAATCTATCCAGGAGATGTACACAAGGTTCACAACACTAACAAATGAACTTAAATCTCTTGGAAGAATTATCCTTGAAGAAGACAAGGTTGAGAAAATCTTGACAAGAGTCTTACCAGTGACTTGGGAAAGCAAAATCGCTGCTATTCAGGAATCAAAGAACATTGCTACCCTCAAGCTGGATGAACTGATTGGAAACCTCACTGCCTATGAACTGAGAAGGCAAACCATGAAAATGGATGCACCCAAGAAGGAAAGAAGTCTGGCTCTCAGAATAGCCGAAGGTTCAGATCTGGAGGATGATGAAATGGCCATGATCACAAGGGATTTCAAAAGTACCTGATGAGAGGAAAGGGTTCTTCAAGAGGTACAACCTTCAAGAAACCAAGGGTTCCTGAGAAACAGACCAATGAGGGTTGCTACAAATATGGTAAGACTGATCACATGATTAAGAACTGTCCTCAATGGGAAATTGAGTGGAAGAAGGAACAGGTCCAATCTAAAAGGAAGAAAGGATCAACAAAGGCTATGGTTGCTGCTTGGGGAGAAACATCAGATGAGGACTCAGAAGATGAAGCCGGAGATGAACAAGCACTTATGGCCATCGGAGAATCAGATGATGAACAAGAGGTCCAAGTGAAGGGAAGTAGCCAAATATGGTACATGGATAGTGGTTGCTCGAAACATATGACTGGAAGCAAGAACCAGTTCTTTTTCACTTGAGGACTTAAAAGGAGGTAATGTCTCCTTTGTAATGGGAAGAAATGTGAGATTATTGGGGTTGGAAAGGTAGGTAAGACAGACTCACACTCCATTGAGAATGTCTACTTAATAGATGGCTTGAAATACAGCCTGATCAGTGTGTCACAACTGTGTGACAGAGGTAACCTTGTAGCATTCACCTCTACCAAATGTTTTGTGATTAATCTTATCACTGACAAGAATGTTTTACAGGGAAAAAGAGTTAACAATATTTACATTGTAGATTTGTCTACTTTGTCAGAAAATGAACTCACCTGCCTAAGTGTGTTGGATAATGATCCCCTCCTGCGGCACAAAAGACTTGGTCATACAAATTTGAATCTGCTCAACAAATTAGTCTCTAAGGACTTGGTGATAGGACTACCTAACATCAAGTTCAAGGAAGACAAAGTTTGTGAGGCCTGTGCAAGGGGGAAGCAGGTAAGATCATCCTTCAAAAGCAAGAAAATGGTAAGCACAACCAAGAAGTTGGAACTGGTTCATATGGATCTCTGTGGTCCAATGAGAACCTTGAGCAGAGGTGGAAAGAAATATGCGATGGTACTTGTTGATGATTACTCTAGATTTACTTGGGTACTATTTCTAACATCTAAAGATGAAGCATTTGACATGTTTACTGCTTTTATTAGAAAAACTCAGAAACAACTAGGTAATCAACTTGCATCCATTAGGTCTGATCATGGAACTGAATTTGAAAATGCTAAGTTTGCTGAATTCTTTGATGAGCATGGTATAGATCATAACTTCTCTGCCCCTAGGACTCCTCAACAAAATGGAGTAGTTGAAAGAAAGAACAGGGCTCTTGAAGACATGGCTAGGACTATGCTTCTTTCTAGTAAACTGCCCCACAGCTTCTAGGCAGAGGCTGTAAACACTGCATGTTACATTATAAATAGATGCATGACTAGACCTCTTGTAGAAAAGACTCGCTATGAGTTACTTAAAGGGATAAAACCAAATATATCCCATCTTAGGGCATTTGGATGCAAGTGCTTTGTGCACAACAATGGAAAAGACTCCCTAGGTAAGTTTGATCCCAGAAGTTATGAGGGAGTATTCTTGGGATATTCTTCACATAGCAAAGCATATAAAGTATTCAATAAAAGAACTTTGTGTGTAGAAGAAAGTGTGCATGTTGTGTTTGATGAAACTAACATTCTTTCTGAGAGACAGGAACATGAAGATGAAGCCATTGGACTGGTAAACGACTTAATTGAAGTCTCAGCACAAGTTAAAGTGGCACCAAAAGAAGGAACAGGTGATGGAACATGTTCTTCCATCCAGGGCAACCTGACAGGGGGAACTGATCAAAGAGGAATTGAAACTAATCCTCTAAAAGAATCTGTTCATGATCCTATTCCTCATCAACAGAACATGGGAGAAACATCTAGCAGAAACCAGATGGTTGTGAAACCTCACAAGTATCAAAGTTCTCATCCTATTTAGAACATAATCACCGATCCAACATCTGGAGTCAAAACTAGATCACAATTAAAGAATCTGTGTGCTTTTGATGCTTTCCTATCTATTATTGAACCTAAAAATGTTGTTGAGGCTTTACAGGATGCAGATTGGGTGAATGCAATGCAAGATGAACTCAATCAGTTCGAAAGAAGTCAAGTTTGGCATCTAATCCCAAGACCCAATGACAGATCAGTTATTGGTACAAAATGGGTCTTCAGAAACAAACTTGTTGAAGATGGAACAGCTACAAGAAACAAGGCAAGACTGGTGGTCCAAGGTTACAGCCAAGAGGAGGGTATAGATTATGATGAGACTTTTGCTCCAGTTGCAAGACTAGAGGCAATAAGACTCCTCATAGCCTTTGCAGCACACATGGAATTCACTCTTCATCAGATGGATGTCAAAAGTGCCTTCTTAAATGGCTACCTGAAAGAAGAAGTGTTTGTGAAACAACCTCCAGGGTTTGAGAGCAAGGAATGTCCTGAGCATGTGTACAAATTAGACAAGGCTCTCTATGGACTCAAGCAGGCTCCAAAAGCATGGTATGAACGACAGTCCAAATCTCTGCTTGAACATGGCTACAAAAGAGGTAAAATTGACAGTACCTTATTCCTAAGGGAAAAATGTAAGGATCTCCTTGTGGTACAAATATATGTTGATGACATAATATTTGGGGCCACCACTGATAAGCTAAGTAAGGATTTTCCAAAATTAATGGGGAGTGAGTTTGAAATGAGTATGATGGGTGAGCTTAACTTCTTCTTAGGCTTACAGATCAAACAAAGTCCAAATGGAACCATGATCCATCAGCAAAAGTATGCAAAAGAGCTTATCAAAAAGTTTAAAATGGAAGAATAAAAAAATAGACACACCCATTGCAACTGCCACTAAATTAGACATTGATGAATCCGGTTCATCAGTTGATCAAAAGTTGTATAGGGGAATGATTGGTTCACTCTTGTATCTTACTGCCAACAGACCTGACATTGTTTTCAGTGTAGGGCTTTGTGCTCTCTTTCAGGCTAATCCAAAAGAGTCTCACTTGACTGCTGTCAAAAGGATACTAAGATATTTGAAAGGCACCACTGATCTGTGTCTTTGGTATCCTAAAGGTAGTAATTTCAATCTAGTAGGATATGCTGATGCTGATTATGCAGGTTTCCTTGTGGATAGGAAGAGCACCTCAGGTATGGCTCACTTTCTTGGTTCATGTCTTGTATCATGGGCCACTAAAAAGCAAAATTCAGTGGCCTTATCCACTGCCGAGGCTGAATATGTTGCTGCAGCATCTTGTTATGCTCAACTACTATAGATCAAACAACAGCTGGTAGATTTTGGCATTGAAGTTGGTTGCATTCCTATATTTTGTGATAACACTAGTGCTATAAGTATTACAAAGAACCCTGTTCATCATAAGAGGACTAAGCACATAGATGTTAGACACCACTTTTTGAGAGATAACTATGAGAAAGGATTGATCTCCATAGAATTTTGTGATACTGATAAACAAATTGTTGATATCTTCACTAAAGCACTGAGTAGAGAAAACTTTGAGAGGAACAGGTTGGAACTAGGGATGATTAAGATCACCTAATAGGTCCAGCTCAGAATGCACAATGAAAAAAATAAAAAAAATAAAAAAATTGAATAAAAAATAAATTAGTTTTTTGCTAGGAATTCTAAACATGTGTAAATATCTAGATTAATTCTTACTCAGCTTCATACTTTAATTAGTATACTCCTGTGACATGTGTTTATATGACTCACTGATCTCTTACAAAATTTTCTCTATTCTGGCATTTGAGGCATGTTTAAGAGAGTTCTAAATGAAGAACCTGGTTCATCAATATGGGTTCATATGAAAGCTCAGGTATGTTTTCTATACTCTGCCCAATTAGAAAGATTAATAATTCAATCATGAGCAGAAGTCCTATACTTGTCAAATTCCTAGAATATTCTATCCGTTAGCATTGAACCAGTTCCGTCCATCTAGAACTCTAAACCGTAATTTTTGCCTAATATCTAGGGAAGCCAAATAGATCATTCAAAATCTGGAATTTCAGATTGATTAGACTCCTATTTGACCACTGCAAAAGGCTGCCGTTACTTATTAAATGTGTAATCCCCTTTAAATACACATCAATTCTCCAGTCTCCATCATAATTCTAAACCGTCAAAAATTCGTTGTCATCTTCACTTACCCTCTTCTCCAAAATTCCCAAATTTTCTCAAAGAATGAACGATCATGTCTAACCCACAAGAAAATCCTGGAACTCCTCCACCACCATCTCCCTCAAATTCATCCTCAACCACTCCACCCAGTGAATCTCCAAAACCTAGACTACGAAGGGTAAAATGCTTGCTAGAAAGACTGTGGCATCTAGTGCTCCGAGGAAGGATTTAAATGAAAGGTTAAAAGCAAGACAAGTGAAAGCAAGCAAAGCTCAAAAATCTGACTCCAGCTCTGAGACTGAATCCTATCAATCTGCTACTGAGGGGGAAGGACATGGGTCTTCTGACTGTGAAAAGACTCAAGAATCACCTTCCAAGGTAAGTTCACCTGTAATTGAAAATTTAGAGACTAGGTTTGTTCTGGTTGGACCCATTAGGGATGTTGAGTTGCCTGAGATACGTAGGAGTGGAGGTAAAAAGAAGTTAGAAAAAGAAAAAGAGAGAGAGGGTGCATGTGGTGAAGAGAGGGGAACTGGAATAGTGTAGTACCTGCTATTTGTGGGGTTGAACATGAAAGGGTAGAGGCGAGTGGCCAGAAGTCAGGGGGAAGTGGTTCTGGGGAAGCTGCTGAGGGGCTGGTTCATCCGAGCAAACAGAGAGATGAACCTGTTTCATCTACTGAAGAGACCCTGGCTGATCTACTGAAAAATGTTGGGCCAAGCTATGACCCAAAGAAACGGAGAACTCCCCAACAAAACCCCCAAAAGTTCCCAAGCCTTCCAAGAAAAGAAAAGCTTCATCCCCAACACTTACTGCCTCTTCAGTGCCTAGGGGTAGAGCCACAAGAAGCAGGATAAAACAGAGTAAAGTTGATCTACAAAAAGCCTTAGATGAAAGCAAGAAAAAGAAAATGGATAAGGGAAAGGGAAAGATTGCAGAATACTCAGAGGCTGTTGAGGAAGAGGAGATGGAACTGGTCCATCAAGAAAGGGGTACAACAGTGGAGGTTCCTACACCCAAGCCTAAAAAGCCCAAGACTTCCTCCAAGAAGTCTTCCTCTGTGTCTGAGGCTGCAGTGAAAAACAAACAATCAAGAATTTCTGATGATGAAGACTGGAGTGGAGAAGAAGAAGAACATGATTCTAAGAAGGAACAGGACAAGTTTGCCATGTTTGGTAGAAGGAAAATTTTGAAGGGAAGACTTTTGAAAGACCTGGTGCAACCAGGAATGATTTGGTTGGTGGATGCTTTAGCAGCTCAGGGGTGGAAGAACATGGTCCTTCAGATGGATGGTAGGCTTGCCAGGAATGAGCTGATTGAATTTATTTCAAATGGTGTGGTTAGGGAAGAGCTCAAGTCCAGTTTGATGCACAAAAACTGGGAGAGATTCTGGACATACCCTCTGAAGGGTTTGATGACTACACAAGACAAAGGTGGCCTTTCCTGGACTCCCTCCCTACTGCCCTTGAAATCACCAAGAGGTTTTGTGATTCAGAAGAAGTGAATGAAGCCCGGGCTGTGCAGAAGAGTGAAATAAGGCCTGAGCACAAGGTTGTGTTTGAATTTGTCAACAAGTGCTTATTGCCTAGACATGAGGGAAGGCACACTACCAACTACATGGATCTGGTCCTTATGGAGTTCCTGGAGAGAGGAAAGCATATCAATTGGCCTGCTTTCATTGTCAAGCTGCTAGACAGGGTCATAAATGGCTCCAAGGCTCATGCTACTCCTTATGGCTTTATTCTAACCACAGTTCTGGACAGGCTGAATGTGCCTCTGAACAAATGGGAAATGGCCTCAAGCAAGGAACACTTTGGCATCAATACTCTGCTTGCTTGTGACTATCCAGTCAATGCCATCCCAAATGAACCTGGTTCATCCTAGAAGGCACCCATCAACAGCAAATTAGAAGTCTGGTTCGGGAACGTGCAGCCAAGGATGCTGAAATAGCTAGGCTCAAGGCACATGTGGTTGAAGTGGAAGCTGAGAGGGATGGTCTCAAATCTGAGCTTGCCAAAGAAAAGGAGAAGAATGATGGAATTCTTCAGAACATGTTGAATCTTCTCCAAACCCAATCCCAACCCTCTAGTTCCTCAAAGCCTTAGGACTTCTAGATCCTGTCTCCTGAACTTGTTCAGTACCCTAGTGACCCAAATTAGGGATTTTTTTATCTTTTTGTTTTTTTTGCTCATGGTTGGAATGTTTTTCTTTCTTTTTGTGAATTGTAGGTGGCAACATATCTCTATCAATGACAACTGTTGTTTTCTCTTGTTCAATGATTAATCTGTCCTTGATAGTTTAAATATGTTTGTTTGATTACTGATGATTGCACCATGATTGCACTTGCAGTTGCCCCAGTGGCCATGAGTATTTATTAAAATCTGGGATTCACATTGTGTATGCAACTTTTTGATGATACCAAAAGGGGGACAAGATATTGTGCTTTACACATTCTGAAATAAGTGATGTTTATAACCTAATTAACCTGGTCCTTGATGATAAGTGATTTTCTAAGTTTAGTGTTGACGGTTGAGCTGAGTTCTTACAGGTTCCAAATCAGTAAAAGCACAGAGTTTGTCATCATAAAAAAGGGGGAATTTGTTGGCCCAAGAACAGGTGAAGTTTTGAAGAATGAAAAATGAACTCAGTCATGGACCAGGTCCATCTTGTGAAGCACAATCATGATCAACCTATACATGTGAGAGGCACGTGAAGGAGATAAGTCCTACTGATAAAGCAGCAATATCTCATGATCTGATCGAAAAGGTTGCATATTAGATTAAGGAGAGAAAAGTCTCCTTATATGAAGAGAACACAATCTAGGATAAAGATAGTGTTAGAGTTTGATATCATCGTGAACTCTTCTGCAATAGAAGAGCAACAATTGAGTCCCAATCAAACTCTGATTACTAACCTATTAAATAATAGTGATTGTTCTCTTTTACATGTATTGCACAAACGCAGAAGTTAAACTAAATTGAGAGCAAAAGAGCAAGGCGATTTTGCAAGCAATTTATGTGAGATTTGAGTGTGCACTCCTGAAGCTACTTGAACGAGATAGAAGAATTAGTTCCATTGTGTCTTTCTTTTATTCTAGTTCAATTGTAGTAGGTGGTTTAAAATTGTACCTTTCAGCTTTCATAGAAGCAATTATTTTAGGTACTTAGTGTGTTCAAGTTATAGCTAACTTGAAGTTGTCGCAACAGTTGAGCTGTGTGCTACAACAGGATTAGAGTTAATCCTTAGGTTTACAAAGAGTTTTGTAAATGCTGTTTTGGCTCAGTGATTTTAGTGGAAGTTTGGGAAAATCCTACTGAGTAGTAGGTCGTTGTTTTTCACCTCTTGAGCTAGGTGTTTTCCACGAAAAAATCTCTGTGTTCTTTACTTTCAGTATTTATTATTCCGCAAACAGTAGTAGTTGGAACACCTAGAAGAACCATGTTCTTCTATAGAGTAGTTAAGCAAAAATTGGGTACCACATAAATCACCCCCCCCCCCTCTTGTGTGGCATTAACGTTTAAAACATCACAGCTGCTGTCTTATTTGACTCAATCTTTTCTCATAGCTTGTCATCTCCCTGTTTAATCCTTTAGTCACAGTTTTCAGTTGTTGTAACTTCTGCCATATGCTATCTATAGGGTCATTTCCCAGCTTCTGCTTCCACACTTTATCCACCATAGATTAAAACTCCTTGTGTTCCATCGTTACCATATACAACTTGAATGGCTTTGGATATACATTCTTTCTTCTCCATATTCTGACCACTATAGGTGAGTGATCTGACACCCCAGGTTCTAGGCAATCAACTTCCACATGCCCATAGTCCTTGATCCATTCAAAGTTCCCAAAGGCCCAGTCAATCTTACTGTATACCCTGTCATCTGCATGCTGCTTATTGCACCAAGTATAGAAACAACCCTTTGTCTTCAATGGGGTCAGTTGCATAGAGTCAATACAATCCTTGAATTCTTTCACCTCATTCATAGTAACCGGTTGTCCGAACCTATCATCAGTGGTTAGGACATTGTTGAAGTCACCACTTATGAGCCATGGAAGTTAAACCTGTCCCCCTATCAGTTGTAAGTCACACCATAAACTTGCTCTTTCCTGCAATTTATTTCTAGCATACACTACTGTCAACATAATTTGGTATCCAGTCACTGAATCACTCACTATACAATGAATGAATTGTTCATGAACTTGAACTATGTTGACTGAAAGATTGGTCTTCCACAGCACCCGATTCTACAATTCTCAGCCTTTGTATAGTTGCAGCAATAACCCCAATCCTTTGCTACCTTGTACAGTATCTTTTTTGCTTTCTTTTCTTTGACTCTAGTTTCCAGACATCCTAAGATATCTATTTTATTCTTTTGCAGAAAGATTTTCAATTCTTTCTGCTTATAGGGCTTGTTCAGCCCTCTTATGTTCAAAGTACTAATGATCATGCTGGGTATTGTATGGGGTCAGGAGTCAAACCCCCTCCATGTGCAGATGTTTGTCCATATTCTTCCAATACTCTGAATCTATTAGCATTGCTAACTTCATCAATTTTACCCTACTGATCTATTGAAGTATTCTGTCTTTCAGTGTCATCATCTCTGTGTATCATCATTCTTCTTTGATCTGTACAGTTTCTGAGTTCTGTTTTCCTTTGTCACCTTCTATTGGAGGTTGAATTTCAGTCAACTCACCATTCCTCTCATCCTGTTCCTGTTGATCTTTTGGCTTCCATTCCTGAACAACTCTCCTCCTTCTGCCTTTATTTCTTCTCTTAGGGGCTTTGAATTCAGCATCTTCTTCTTGCTTAATTAGCTTCCAGCATTCAAAAATATCATGTCCAAAATGCAAACATTCATTGCAGAATTTTGGCTTCCACTTGTATAGAATTTCCTGCTGTTTAACACCATTGGGAGTCACAATTTCAACATTCTCTACCAATGGCTTTGTTATGTCCACTTTCACTAGCACTCTTGCATAAGAGATTTTGTTCAATTCAGCTGTGTATTTGTCTGTGTACATTGGCATACCAACAACACTGGCAACCTTGCTTAGAGCATCAGCAGTCCAATATCCTACCGATAAACTAGGAAAATGAATTGATGTTCGGCAAAAATATATATATTCACTCATTGTTGCCTCACATTCTAGTATTTTTTTAATCGCCTTTTGAGTGTTAATTATATTACTTTGTGCTTAATATTATATTTTAATTATGTAGGAATAAAACAGTATGAAGATGAAGAGATTTGGAGCAAAATTGAATAAAACACAGAAGAAAAAAAAGGAAAATAAACAAAAAAAAAAGACAAAGGGGGACACCCTTTGAGTTTTGTCCCCCAATTGCAAGACAAAAAAAAGGAGGAAATACAATCTTGAATTGGAATTGAGATGAAAAACATTACTGCTTTCAGCGCTAGGACCAGCGTTAGGCGCTGGCTTGGATGCTGTATTGCGGGGGTATTCCTACTTTGTTCGGGACAAGGTTATTTCGGCCCTACACAGTCCCAACTTGTATAAAAGGGGTCCTAAACCTATTTTGGAGGGGGGAGGGACGTTTTTGAGAGAAAAACACAAGCATAGAGCCGCCGTGGAGGCCGGAAATCATCAAGTTCTATCTTTTCTTCCATCAAACTTAGTAATTTTTATGTTTCTTTGTATGATTTGTTGTTTTGCTACCATGTCTATGTGGAGCTAAACTTCACGTTCTAGGGTTGTGGTTCTTTCGTGACAAATTTTATTCGGATATTGATTTCGATTTCTTATTTTATCATATTGGTTTATTTATTCATTCCTGCACTTAATTATTTGATTGTTTGATCACCAATTGAATACTATCTACGAATCTTGAATTGAACTCGAAAGTGGGAATTCTAGATTGCATATAGGATTGAGTAGAGCAAGTTTTTGAACCTGGGCATCGGGGAACGGATTCGCGATTAGGATAGGCATATACCTAATTGCCTTGCTTGGTTGATTTACAGGAATTATAAATGCGTTCTTGTTGATTCTAACTCCATAGATATATAGGCGTTAGGTTAGCTTGAATAGGCGAGTAAGAACTCGACAGATTCTTATGAGCAATATTAACCCTGTCAACCAATAAGCTAGATAAATTAGTCAGTCAATTCAATTGAAGAATACAATAGGATTGTTAGATAGCCCATAACCCCAGATCGTTTTCATTACATTGATATCATAAAAATCTGCTCTTCCTCTGTTTAAAGTTCATTATTTATATTTCTTTATTTAATTATTTTAGAATCAAATATTTCTAGGTTTAATTCTTGTTTAGATAATTAGGAACGTCTAATTTAGTTAATAGTTAATCACAAGTCCTCGTGGGTTCGACATCCGACTTTTAGTCACTTTATTACTTGACGACCGCGTATACTTGCGTGTGCGTTTGGCCGCAACATGAATTCACAGTGGAATAGTAGTGATGCATTTAGGATCAAAATGGAAGTCTCTCTCCCAATTCTGTAAGATAAATGGCTTGTTATGATATGTGTATGGCCCTGCTTGAACAACTGTATCTCTATCCTCCACAGTTGTGAATCAAAAAACATGATAGCCATCATGGTGATATATAATTTGGGGCTTAGATATAAAATCCCAAACTGTTTCTACATAATTCACCATAGATTTCTCATACGGAGTATCTCCCAATACATACCCAATTAGAGCAGTTTCCCAATATTCCTTCAAATCACTCACATCATCTTCCTCTATTTGAATGACCACTTTGCCATCCCTGTGACTTGGTGGAACATATTCCAATCTCATCCCCATCTGAGAGTTTCGATTCTGTTGTCGAAGTTCCTTTGCATGCACTATCTTCTCCACCCCTATCTCTATAGTTGCTGCAAGATCTAGCTCTGGAGTTGGCTTTGAAGATCCAGCCTCAGAGAATTGTAGTCGTTTTGGACTTGTTGGCAGTTGATCCTTACACTTCTGAGCTTCCTTTGCTGAATTTTCAATTTTATTGTTCCATTGGTTACTGTTCTTCTCTTCCGTTCCATTTAGCTCGCTTTTCTCACCAATTGGTTGAAAACTAGCTGGTAAGAAACTTCCAAAAGTTAACGGAGTGATAGTCTGCATCGTTGAGTTCACCGGCGTTGTAGCAGCGGTCGCCGGAGCTACTTGCTTGCGTCTCCTAGCCATCAGTGGTGCACGTTAGCCTGCCTTGGCTTATCGTGCGTTGAGAGCATCTAAGATCAACTTTTTTAAAAAAATAATTATTTAAAATAGAGGTATTATTTATATATGCTTGAGAAACTAATATTTTATAAATAAAATTTATTTGTTCTATAGGTAAGTCTATAATGTAGATCAAAAAAAGAAAAAAATTATAATATTAAAAAACTAACAAATAAAAAGAAGAAAAGTTTATAAGTTAGAGGATAAAATAGGTATTTGACAATCAAAAGATTAAAAAACTTGGTCGAGCGACCTTCTGTGTGTTAGACTTTTCTGTTACAAATGGAAGAAAGATGACTTTACTAGATAATTTCGGATAGTTAAGTGACCATTTAAGTAATGGACTCCTCTTTTACATCTTCATAGGCATATATTATTATTGCGCCTAAAATTTTAAACAAGCTTTTTTTACATTTTATATACATTTTAAAATGTTTTTCTATAAATAATTTACAATTTTTCTTTTATTTACTATAATATATCTATATCTATACTATATTAAAAGCACGAAACCTCTATGAAAATATCGTTCGCCTTTTTTACCCTTAGTAGGTTTGTTCTAAGTTGGATATAATTGTAATAGTACTAAATTTTATTTTTGGGAAAAACCAAAAACTGCCGACTATTTATGAACATGTATTTAGTTTTAGGAGTCTTTAGTTTTAAACTGCCGAATATTTAGGTGCTATCTGTTTAGGTTTATTAGGAGTCTTTTAGTTTTCTTTGTTTAGGATAGGATACTTTATTGTGTTGCTATTTTGTTATGTGTAGGATTCTTTAGTCTTTAATTTTTTTTAAGATTTTTTCGTGTGTCCTTTCTTTGTGTAGGTATACATAAGTTTTGATTAGTGCTGCAAATTGCATAAATTACAGATTGATGCAAGCAAGTTAGCAATATTTTATTAAAGAGTAATGACCGCAGAATATTTTTTTTGTGATTATACAAGCTTGATTAATTTTGGATATGTAGTTCATCTTTAACTATGTTCGATGGTTTTTTAATATTATGGTATTCTTTTATGTTGCAAATCGCATAAATTGCAGACTGATGAACAAGTTTATATTTCATTAAAGAATGATGATCACAAAAGATTTTTTCTGTATGGTAGAAGCTTGATTAATTTGAATATATAGTTATTCTTTAACTATTTAATGGTTTTTTGTCAATATTATGCGGTCTTTAGTCCATCTTAATTAATCAACAGAGAGTTTCGAAATTTTTATTGCAATGGAGGAAGCTGCAACAATGACTTGCCAACAAAGAAAATAAGGGTAGAAAGAAGCAAGCCGTTGATATTGCCCTTATTTCAATAAATAAAGCATATGGTCAAAACATATTTTCTCAGATGGAAAATTATATGTTGCACTTTCAAGGAGTATATCAATTTCATGACTAAGGGTCTATTGGTTATAACAACAAAATCAAGGTGACAACAAAAAGGAACATACACCCCAAGACATTATCTATAAAGAGATAGTAGATCTGATATAACAACATAACATATTATTATTTATAAATAAAATATCTATAGTTACAAATACTATATAGCAAGCTTACTTGAAGTATTCGTCTTTGCATGCAGCCAGTTACTTTAAATTTAACTATCGCATAATGTGGTAATATTGACTTTTTCATTTAAATGAATGTTGCATTTACCTCGATATAAATTGCTATTATACATAGTCTAATCCATTCTTATCCTATATTTTATAACTTTTTTATTGATAGACGTGGAATTCACGTGCAACGCACGTACTCTAAAACTAGTCAGATATAAAATGACTGAGGGTCTATCATGATAAGTAAAATATCTAGCTCTGTGCATTCACCTTTTAAAACAATGTTTAGACTTATATCTCCTTCACTATTCTAATCTACAGCTTCACATATACGTTTCCAAGAAATGAATTACGTCCTTCGTTTATAGCTTGTTTGGAAAGCCACGAGGGAATTGGTTTTGGGTGTAATTGGAAGGGAGTAATTATATTCTCCAATTCTTAAGATGGAGTAATGAATTAGGTGTAATTACATGATGTAATTACAAGGCAACTTTTCCAATTCCTTTGTTTCCTTTCAATATATTTTTCATCTGGGAGCAAAAAAAGGCGGAGCATTCCACTTCTTCCCAACATGTCTTGCAACTCCAGTACCAGTGGCGGATGCACGTGGTGGCAAGCGGGTTCAACTGAACCCGCTTCATCAAAAAATAATACTATGTACATGTATAAATTATGATTAAAGTTGCGCAAATTTTGTATAAATATTTTATTTGAACCCACTTGATAACGAGTACCATTTTACGACTAAATTTATGTACTTCAAAGTATGAACCCGCTTGCACAAAATCCTGGGTCTGCCACTGTCCAGGACCCAGGTAAGATTTTTTTCTCTTTCCCTTTCTTAATGTGTGTATGTAATGACCCGGCATGTGGTTTTGAGTATCTGAACTTCGCTCGGTATTTTGAGGGCTCGAGTATCCTCGCATGATGTATTATGACTTGCGTAAATCGTCGATGTTGGTTTTCAAGTTATCCGGAATCGATTTGGAAGAACGAACTTCAAGATTTGAGTTCAAAGTTGGAAGAGTTGACCAAGTTTGACTTTTTAGCGTTTGACCTCAGAATGGAGTTTCGTCAGTTCCGTTAGCTTCATTGGGTGATTTTGGACTTAGGAGCGTGTCCGGATTGTAGTTTGGAGGTCCGTAGTCGAATTAGTCTTGAAATGGCGAAAGTTGGATTTTTGAGAAGTTTGACCAGGAGTGGACTTTTTTATATCGGGGTAGGATTCTGATTCCGAAAGTTAAAATAGGTTCGTAATGGCAAATGTGACTTGTGTGCAAAATTTGAAGTCAATCAGAGAGGATTTGATAGGTTTCAGCATCGGTTGTAGGAGTTGAAGTTTCAAAGTTCATCGATTTTGACTTGAGATGTGATTCGTCGTTTCGAGGTTGTGATGCGTGATCTGAAGCTTTGAGTAGGTTTGTTTTGTCATATAGAACTTGTCTGCAAAATTTGGAATCATTCGGAGTTGATTTGATATGGTTCGGATGCTCGGTTGCGATTCTAGAAGTTCTTGCAGTTTAGTTTGATTTTCATGCATTTTAGCATCCGATTCATGGTTTTAGAAGTTATTTCGATGATTTGAGTGCATGAGCAAGTTTGTGTTGTGTTTTCAGACTTGTGTGCATGTTTGGTTTTGAGCCCCGAGGGCTCGGGTGAGTTTCGAATTGGTTTCGGAATAGTTTTCATGAATTTTGATTTCTGGTTCTGGTTTCTTCGCATTTGTGATGTTCTGGTCGCAAATGCGGACATCACATTTGCAAAAAAGCCTCGCATTTGCGACGCCTGGGCGGGTGGGCAGCTTTTCGCATTTGCGATTGATCAGCCACATTTGTGGAAGCTGGTCTTCGCATTTGCGAAGTCTTTGTCGCAAGTGCGACCTCAGCAGAAATCCTTCAGGTTCGCAAATGCGATGAATCCTTTGCATTTGTAGGGTTCACATTTTCGAACCCTCTGTCGCAATGACGACATCTGCAACCTGTTAAGTGCTGAGAATTCCGAGTTTTGTGCTTCATTTTTCATATTTCTGAACCCTAACTTCGAGATGAGGCTATTTTGAGAGGGTATTTTCATACCAAAACATTGGGTAAGTATCTTTAATCAATTTCCAACTATATTTCATGATTTTATACAAGATTTAACATCAAATTCATGAGAAATTTATGGAGAAATTTGGGAGTTATGTCAAAGTGTCACGACCCGGATTTTCTCACCCTCGGGGGTCGTGATGGCGCCTACTAATAGGAGCTAGGCAAGCCAATCATCAATTACCTCTTTTAGCGAACATCAACAGTATTAACATTAATAATACGTTTAACAATAAAGCGGAAGTCTCAAATAAAATTTACTAAAAAAAACGCGGAAGTTTAACAATCCTCTACCCAAAACTGGCGTCACAACACTCACGAACGTCTAGAGAATACTAAATACAAGGTTTGAATGAATCATAAAGCTGTCTGCTACGGTGCAACGATAACAAACTGAATAAAATAGAAAGGACTCCGGGCCTGCGGACGTCAGCAAGGCTATCTCGAATGTCCCTGGACTGGAACCTCGCTCCCAGAATGCTACTGCTACTCAAGTGCTGCTCCAACACCTGGATCTGTGCAAAAAGATGCACAGAGTGTAGTATCAGCACAACCGACCCCTTGTGCTGGTAAGTGCCTGGCCTAACCCCGGCGAAGTAGTGACGAGGTTAGACCGAACTACCAAATAAACCTGTGCAGTTCAAATATATATATATATATATATATATATATATACGCAATAGAAGAGAATACATAAATTTAACAAGTCAAGAGGGAGGGGAGCATGCTGTAGGGGCTGTAGCAATTTAGAATACAAGGTCAATAAATAAGGAATGAAACGGTACAACTACAAAGTCAACGAGAGAGATAATCAAAACATGGCACGGAATGTCCCTTCGTGCATTACTATTCAAAACATGACACAGAATGTTCCTTCGTGCAATAATAATCGAAACATGGCACGGAATGTTCCTTCGTGCAATAATAATCAAAACATGGCACAGAATGTTCCTTCGTGCAATAATAATCAAAACATGGCATGGAAAGTTTCTTCGTGTATAATAATCAAAACATGGCACCGAATGTTCCTTCGTGCAATAATAATCAAAACATGGCACCGAATGTTCCTTCGTGCAATAATAATCAAAACATGGCATGGAATGTCTTGCATAATAATCAAAATATGGCATGGAATGTTCCTTCGTGCAATAATAATTAAAACATGGCACGGAATGTTCCTTCGTGCAATAATAATCAAAACATGGCACGGAATGTCGTGCATAATAATCAAAACATGGCACGGAATGTTCCTTCGTGCATAATAATCAAAACACGGCACGGAATGTTCCTTCGTGCAATAATAATCAAAACATGGCACGGAATGTTCCTTCGTGCATAAATAATCAAAACATGGCACGGAATGTTCCTTCGTGCATTAATAATCAAAACATAGCACGGAATGTTCCTTCGTGCATTAATATATTCTCAACACAATTCGTGCACGGCATCAACCTTCGTGCTTTATCACTCTTCCTCACCCAAGCAACAATCACAAACAATGGGGCGAGGGGATAGACAAACAGTAATAGAAGTCCCGGCAAGGGAAAACACAAGTAAACAGCTAAACTCCGTCAAGGGAACAATCACATTTCTTTCTCTTTCTTTCATTTCTTACTCAACAATTACTTTAGCATTTGAGCCAACGCTCCAAAGAGTTTACAAGTCATAATTCTTTCTCATACCTTCACATTATATAGAAATCATCAATTACACAAGGAAGAGTCACAACAAAATCAAAATAAGCACAACTAAGGACTCACGGTCATGCTAGACACCAGTGTATAGATACTCGTCACAATGCCTATACACCGTACTCAACATTTAGCAATTAGCAAATAATATTCTAATCCTATTCCCTCAAGCCAAAGTTAGATCAAACACTTACCTCGGTCCAAAAGATAGCAATCAACTCTCCAATACCGCCTTTCCTCTAGAATCCAACTCCGAAACAATGATATCTAGGCATAATTAATTCAATAATATCAATTGAGGCTCAACAACAAAATCCCATAGCCTAGAAATGAATTTCCTATCATTCTTCCAAAAATACCAAAATCCGACACCGGGCCCACATGGTCTAAACTCGAGGCTCGGACCAAAATCCAATCACCCATAACCCTAAGAGTTCAAATATGTAATTTGTTTCAAGATTCGACCCCAAATTGAGGTTGAATCACTCAAAATTCCCAAAGTCCTAGTTCTACCCAAAACCCCCATTTTCTACCTTGAATTTTAGGGCTAGGAAATTAGTGTTTAGATGAAAGGATTAGGAGATAATGAAGTTAAGAATACTTACCCAAAGAGATATGGAGGAAGAGGAGCTTGAAAATCGTCTATGGAGTGTGAAAGAGAAGAGCCCGTGTGAAAAAGTGAGAAAAATCCCGTAATGAAGGTTCTGTTTTTTATCAAAAATCACTGGACGAAATTGTTCTATGCGATCGCGGAGCAAGGGATGTGATCGCATAGAGTAAGGGAAGACTGGTCACTGCGATCGCATGGGAGGACCTGCGATCGCATAGAGGAAAAAAAATGGGGCTGCTCAGATTAAAGCTATGCGATCGCGGGGGCAGGGGCTGCGATCGCATTGAAGGACTGGACAAAGCTACGCGATCGCGTTGGGATTATTGCGATTGCATAGAACAAACGGGGCAACTTGAAATTTACTCTATGCGATCGCGGAGGCTCCTATGCGATCGCATAGAGCAATGTACCAGATACCAGCAAACAGCAAAATACCAGATTTTTCTAAGTGCAAAACCACCCCGAACCACCTCCAAATCACTCCCGAGCCCTTGGGGCTCCCAACAAAACACACACGCTAACTCAATAACATCCTACGAACTTACTCGAGCGATCAAATCGCGAAAATAACATCAAAATCAAAGAATCAAACCTCAAAACTCATGATTTTCATTTCAAAGTTTATAAACTTCCAACTTTAGCTATTTAGGTCCGAAACACGTCAAACGATGTCCGATTTCGACCAAATTTCACAGAAAGCGCTTAACGCATATTTAAGACATGTACCGGGCGTCGGAACCAAAATATGAGCCCGATACCTATATTTTCTAACTCATTTTCATTTCCATTTTTCCTTATTAATTTCAGAAAACAATTTATCAGAAAAATTCTTTTACCCGGGTTCTGGACCTCGGATTTTGACTCCGGGCACATGCCCGAGTCCCATATTTTTCTACGGACCTCCCGGGACCGTCACATCACCGCTCCGGGTCCGTTTACCAAAAATATTGACCAAAGTCACCTATATCAATATTAATATCATAATTCTTCAAATTTTTCACAGAACTCATATATTTTAACATATAAATTTTCCGGCTTCGCGCTCGGACTGCGCACGCAAATCGAGGCAACTAAAAGTGAGGTTTCCAAGGCCTCAGAAGCGCGGAGCAAGGGAGAAATACGGTGATGACCCTTTGGGTCGTCACATTCTCCACCTCTAAAACAACCGTTCGTCCTCGAACGGACAAAAGAAAGAAGTACCTGAGTCAGGAAATAGATGAGGTAACCGCTCCGCATATCAGACTCGGACTCCCAGGTCGATGCCTCAGGAGGCTGACCTCTCCACTGAACACGTACTGAAGGAAAACTCTTCGACCTCAACTGTCGAACCTGCCGGTCTAGAATAGCTACCGGCTCCTCCTCGTAGGACAGATCCTTGTCCAACTGGACAGTGCTGAAATCTAACATGTGGGTAGGATCGCCGTGATACCTCCGAAGCATAGACACATGAAACACTGGATGCACGGCTGACAAGCTAGGTGGAAAGGCAAGTCTATAAGCCACCTTTCCCACTCGATCAAGTATCTCAAATGGACCAATGTACCTAGGGCTAAGCTTGCCCTTCTTCCCAAATCTCATCACGCCCATCATAGGCGATACACGGAGCAACACTCGCTCACTTACCATGAAAGCCACGTCTCGAACCTTGCGATCTGCATAATTCTTTTGCCGCGACTGAGCCGAACGAAGCCTGTCCTGAATGATCTTGACCTTATCCAAGGCCTCCTGGACTAAATTCTTACCCAACAACCGAGCCTCTCCCGGCTCAAACCATCCAACTGGAGACCGACATCGCCTACCATACAACGCCTCATAAGGAGCCATCTGAATGCTGGATTGGTAGCTGTTGTTGTAGGCGAACTCTGCTAAAGGTAGAAACTGGTCCCAAGAGCCTCCAAAATCAATAACACAGGTTCGGAGCATATCCTCCAATATCTGAATAGTCCTCTCGGACTGACCATCTGTCTGAGGATGGAATGCTGTACTCAACTGAACCTGGGTGCCTAACTCCTGCTGAACTGCCTCTCCAAAAGCGCGAGGTAAACTGCATACCCCGATCCGAAATGATGGATGTCGGCACACCATGAAGGCGAACAATCTCTCGGATGTAGATCTCAGCAAGTCTCTCTGATGAATAGGTGGTGGCAACAGGAATGAAATGTGCTGACTTGGTCAGCCTATCAACAATGACCCAAATAGCATCAAACTTCTTCCGGGTCACCGGAAGTCCAGTAACGAAGTTCATGGTAATCCGCTCCCACTTCCACTCGGGAAGATCAATCCTCTGAAACACACCACCAGGCCTCTGATGCTCATACTTGAACTACTGACAATTCAAACACCGAGCCACATATGCAACAATGTCCTTCTTCATCCTACGCTACCAATAATGCTGCCGCAAGTCCTGATGCATCTTCGCGACGCCCGGGTGAATAGAATACCGAGTACTATGGGCCTCCGCTAAGATCAACTCTCGAATACCATCGACATTGGGAACACATACTCGCCCCTACCACCTCAAAACACCATCCGCATCTAAAGTCACCTTCGTGGCACCTCCACGCTGCACAGTGTCTCTCAGGACACATAAATGAGGATCATCAAACTGTCGATCACGGATACGCTCCAATAATGAAGATCGAGCAACCGTGCAAGCTAATACTCGGCTAGGCTCAGGAATGTCCAACCTCACAAATCGATTGGCCAAGGCCTGAATATCCAAAGCAAGCGGTCTCTGGCTAACCGGAATATAAGCAAGACTACCCATGCTGGCGGACTTCCTACTCAATGCATCGGCCACCACATTGGCTCTCCCCGAGAGGTACAAAATAGTAACATCATAATCCTTCAATAGCTCCAACCACCTCCGCTGCCTCAAGTTCAACTCTTTCTTCTTGAACAAGTATTGCAGACTTTTGTGATCCGTGTACACCTCACACGTCACACCATATAAGTAATGCCTCCAAATCTTCAAAGCATGAACAATGGCTGCCAACTCTAGATCATGGACTGGGTAATTCTTCTCGTGAATCTTCAATTGCCTCGAAGCATAAGCTATGACCCTGCCATCCTGCATCAATACTGCGCCAAGCCCAATACGAGAAGCATCACAATAAACTGTATAAGGTCCTGAGCCTGTGGGCAAAACCAATATCGGTGCCGTAGTCAGAGCTGTCTTGAGCTTCTGAAAGCTCGCCTCACACTCATCCGACCATCTGAACTGGGCACCCTTCTGGGTCAATCTGGTCATCGGGGCTGCAATAGATGAAAACCCCTCCACGAACCGGCGGTAGTAACCTGCTAACCCCAAGAAACTCCGAATCTCTGTAGCTGATGCTGGTCGAGGCCAATTCTTGACTGCCTCAATCTTCTTCGGGTCCACCTGAATACCCTCTGCTGATACAACATGACCCAGAAATGCAACCGAACTCAACCAGAACTCGCACTTCGAGAACTTCGCATACAACTGACTATCCTTCAGAGTCTGAAGAACCACTCTGAGGTGCTGCTCGTGCTCCTCCTGGCTGCGGGAGTACACCAGAATATCATCAATAAAGACTATCACGAACAAATCCAAATAAGGCATGAACACTCGGTTCATCAACTCCATAAATGCTGCTGGGGCATTGGTCAACCCAAACGACATGACCAGGAACTCATAATGCCCGTACCGAGTGCGGAATGCTGTCTTAGGGACATCGGATGCCCTAATCCTCAGCTGGTGGTAGCTAGATCTCAAGTCTATCTTTGAAAACACTTTTGCGCCCTGAAGCTGGTCAAACAAATCATCAATCCTCGGCAGTGGATACTTGTTCTTTATCGTCACCTTGTTCAATTGCCGGTAATCAATGCACATCCTCATCGATCCATCCTTTTTCTTCACAAATAACACTGGAGCACCCCAAGGAGAAACACTAGGCCTGATGAAACCCTTCTCTAGCAAATCTTGCAGCTGGTCCTTTAACTCCTTCAACTCTGGCGGGGCCATACGATACGGCGGGATAGAAATGGGTTGCGTGCCTGGAGCCAGATCAATACAAAAATCAATATCCCTGTCGGGCGGCATAACCGGCAGGTCTGAGGGGAAAACCTCTAGGTACTCCGAACATAGGACTGAGTCAATGAAAGGAANATGGCACTGAAGCAGTAATACCCGTAGAGGTTGAAATCCCGTCCCTTCGGATCATCGCTGAGATGGAAATTGATGACGTTGAATCGGGTTAAAGCCCGCTTGGAACAACTAAGTTTGATTGATGAAAAGAGATTGGCGGCAGTATGTCACGGTCAGTTGTACCAACAGAGAATGGCAAGGGCATATAACAAGAAAGTGCGTCCGCGGAAGTTTGAAGTAGGGCAGTTGGTGTTGAGGCGTATCTTACCTCATTGGGCTGAGGCAAAAGGAAAGTTTGCCCCGAACTGGCAGGGGCCATTTGTTGTAACCAGAGTGTTGTCCAATGGCGCATTATATTTGACAGATGTGGAAGGCAAATGTGTAGAAATGGCTATCAACTCTGATGCAGTCAAGCGATACTATGTATGATTTCTTGGTTTAATTTTACTTTATTGTATTTGGCATATTTTTGAGATTGAAATGACGTAGGCATTTTGTTCTGCTATCCAAACACTTTATCCTTTGTTACCCCTTTTGAGCCTCATTTACTTTCTTTCGTACCCCTCTTTCGGAATCAATAACAACTCGGAAGCTCGAGCAAGGCAAATCAGTGAAGAAATAAGAAAACACAGTCCTACGGAAAGAAAAGAAAAAAGAAAAAAAAGAAAAGAAAAAGAGAAAAAGAAAAAAAAAGAAAAGAAAAAATGAAGAAAAGAAAAAAGAAATGAAAAGAAAAAAAAAGAAAAGAAAAATAAAGAAAAGAAAAAAGAAATGAAAAGAAAGAAAAGAAAGTGGAAGAAAAGGAAAGATTGCAACAGCAAAGTAATTCCTATGACCTGAACTACGTTTGACTTGATCCCAAAAGGGTACGTAGGCAGCCTCTCTCTGAGGTTCAGTCACACCAAAACAAAATCCCACAAGTCCCCACGGAAGAAACTGGGGCAGAAGTTATGGTTGTGCAAGAAAGTTAATTCTGAAAGTTGTAGTTGTGAACCCATATTGAATTGTTTTAGAGCCTTTTATACCCTTTGTCTTTCTAACCTCATCCAAAAGCCTACATTACGGTCCAAAGAAAGACCTTTTGATCAATCTTCAGGAAGTGCCAATACGAGCGAGTAAAAGTGATTCACGTCAGGGGCAACACTCCGGTGCAAGAAAAATGATAAAAATGAGAGAGCCTTATTGGTAAAAACTCTCACGGGCACCGTAAGGCGAAGTGAGTTGAGAGAAATCAAAATGAGAGAGTCTTATTGGTGAAAACCCTCACGGGCACCGTAAGGCGAAGGTGAGTTTTTTCAGACAGGCAAATGAGACAAGTCTATGGTCAAAAGCTGCTCAAGACAAGACGAGCAAAGTTTGGGTTTGGGTGAAGATTAGGTTGTGAAAACCCGGAACAACAAATGTGGCAATCGAAATTTGATTGGTTAGACAGACTGGGTTGATTAATCCAAAATGCATGGCATGCTCAATGGTATCAGCTGTTCCACTCAGATAAGTCTGATTCTCTTCTTTCTTCATTACAAATCATCTGTTCTCGGATTCTCTTTATCCTTAACCCTCGAGGTCATTGCATTTCATTCTTTCGAGGTCTATCTTTAAGATGTTTCAGTGTCAGTTCTGTTCGAAACAAAAGGAACGAATATCAAGGCTAACTACCAGCTTCCTAGTTGTATAGACAGGGCCAGAATATATCAAAGATGTTGAAAAGCAGAGTAAGTCATAAAGGACCACTGGAGGTTTCATCGGTGGATTAGTCGGATAATTGTGGTGAAGAAGCGAAGTTTCAAAAGAGGGGTCAGAAACACAAAAACAACAATATGGGACAGAACACTTGGGTCATTAGGGTCAAGGGGTTGAAATTCGATCAAGAAGTCGAGGGGATTCAAGGCAAGGCCAGGACAGCGGGACGGAGTGAAGCCCAGCAGCAGGGATGTACCTAGTAAGAATGCCAGCAACTAGCCACCATTTCTAAAATTGACAAGATTTTTCTTTGATTGAAACAGGGGCAGAAATTTCGGAGGAACCCTCCATAAGGAAAGGTAACACCCAAACAGGTATGACTGGAAACTTTCAGGACCCTCCTGGAAAATGGGACTTAGTTTAAATTTCAAAGCAATCATGAGTATCATAATTTAGCATAAATGCACCCCAAGGAACATAAGTTGGTTTCAAAGTTGCCTGTTTAAGATAGGACTCAATTAGGAGTTGTCAGGACCCTCCAGAATAATAGAACACAGTTTTAAGATCCCCTTTAGATAACAAGATACTGTTGTAGGATAGTATAATTCCGCTGTAGAATTGGCACTCATAAGATAAGACTTGAATTTTGATTTTCAGGACCCTCCTGGATAATGGGACGTAGCTTTAAGGTCCGCTTAGATAACAAGATATAGATAACAAGGTTTGCTTAGGTTAAAACTGTTTTTTTAACTAGAAGTTGTCAGGACCCTCCTAGATAATGGGAAGTAGTTAAGACCTATTAGATAACAAATGTAGTAGGGATAATACCTCTAGAGGATATAACTTAGGCTCATAATTATTAGAAATTGTCAAGGCCTCCCTGGATAACAGGACTTAGCTTTCAAATTCTTATAATAGTTGGTAGAATAATTGAGTTTAACACTTACCCGTATACCCAGCTACCAAACTGGGGCAGAAAGTTTTCTTTGTTTTTGTTTATTTTGTTGCAGTCAGGAGCTCACCTGGAGAGCAAGGGAATACTTTTCAAGCTTCAGCAATCAGGAGCCCACCTGGAGAACAAGGGAATACTTTTCAAGTTCAGCAGTCAGGAGCCCACCTGGAGAACAAGGGAAGTACAATTCAAATTTTAGCTTTTAATTTTTAATATTTGGTAACATGCTGTACCCAGTCACCAAACTGGGGCAGAAAATTTTCTTTGNTTGAAAAAAAAAATGTTTAGAAAAAAAAAAGAAAAGAAAAATAAAGAAAAGAAAAAAGAAATGAAAAGAAAGAAAAGAAAGTGGAACAAAAGGAAAGATTGCAACAGCAAAGTAATTCCTATGACCTGAACTACGTTTGACTTGATCCCAAAAGGGTACGTAGGCAGCCTCTCTCTGAGGTTCAGTCACACCAAAACAAAATCCCACAAGTCCCCACGGAAGAAACTGGGGCAGAAGTTATGGTTGTGCAAGAAAGTTGATTCCGAAAGTTGTAGTTGTGAACCCATATTGAATTGTTTTAGAGCCTTTTATACCCTTTTTCTTTCTAACCTCATCCAAAAGCCTACATTACGGTCCAAAGAAAGACCTTTTGATCAATCTTCAGTAAGTGCCAATACAAGCGAGTTAAAGTGATTCACGTCAGGGGCAACACTCCGGTGCAAGAAAAATGATAAAAATGAGAGAGTCTTATTAGTGAAAACCCTCACGGGCACCATAAGGCGAAGTGAGTTGAGAGAAATCAAAATGAGAGAGTCTTATTGGTGAAAACCCTCACGGGCACCGTAAGGCGAAGGTGAGTTTTTTCAGACAGGCAAATGAGACAAGTCTGTGGACAAAAGCTGCTCAAGACAAGACGAGCAAAGTTTGGGTTTGGGTGAAGATTAGGTTGTGAAAACCCGAAACAACAAATGTGGCAATCGAAAGTTGATTGGTTAGACAGACTGGGTTGATTAATCCAAAATGCATGGCATGCTCAATGGTATCAGCTGTTCCACTCAGATAAGTCTCATTCTCTTCTTTCTTCATTACAAATCATCCGTTCTCGGATTCTCTTTATCCTTAACCCTCGAGGTCATTGCATTTCATTCTTTCGAGGTCTATCTTTAAGATGTTTCAGTGTCAGTTCTGTTCGAAACAAAAGGAAGGAATGTCAAGGCTAACTACCAGCTTCCTAGTTGTACAGACAGGGCCAGAATATATCAAAGATGTTGAAAAGCAGATTAAGTCATAAAGGACCACTAGAGGTTTCATCGGTCGATTAGTCGGATAATTGTGGGGAAGAAGCGAAGTTTCAAAAGAGGGGTTAGAAACACAAAATATAAGGTCCGCTTAGATAACAAGGTCTGCTTAGGTTAAAACTATTTTTTTAACTAGAAGTTGTCAGGACCCTCCTGGATAATGGGAAGTAGTTAAGACCTATTAGATAACAAATGTAGTAGGGGTAATACCTCTAGAGGATATAACTTAGGCTCATAATTATTAGAAATTGTCAGGACCTCCCTGGATAACAGGACTTAGCTTTCAAATTCATATAATAGTTGGTAGATTAATTCAGTTTAACACTTACCCGTATACCTAGCTACCAAACTGGGGCAGAAAGTTTTCTTTATTTTTGTTTATTTTGTTGCAGTCAGGAGCCCATCTGGAGAGCAAGGGAATACTTTTCAAGCTTCAGCAATCAGGAGCCCACCTGGAGAACAAGGGAATACTTTTCAAGTTCAGCAGTCAGGAGCCCACCTGGAGAACAAGGGAAGTACAATTCAAATTTTAGCTTCTAATTTTTAATATTTGGTAACATGTTGTACCCAGTCACCAAACTGGGGCAGAAATTTTCTTTGTTGTTTATTTTGTTGCAGTCAGGAGCCCACCTAGAGAACAAGGGAATACTTTTCAAGTTTCAGCAGTCAGGAGCCCACCTGGAGAACAAGGGAAGTACAATTCCAATTTTAGCTTTTAATATTTGATAACGTGCTGTACCCAGTCACCAAACTGGGGCAGAAATTTTCTTTGTTGTTTATTTTGTTGCCGTCAGGAGCCCACCTGGAGAACAAGGGAATGCTTTTCAAGTTCAGCAGTCAGGAGCCCACCTGGAGAACAAGGGAATACTTTTCAAGTTTCAGCAGTCAGGAGCCCACCTGGAGAACAAGGGAAGTACAATTCTAATTTTAGCTTTTAATATTTGATAACGTGTTGTACCCAGTCACCAAACTGGGGCAGAAAATTTTTCTTTGTTTGTTTTGTTGCAGTCAAGAGCCCACCTGGAGAACAAGGGAATGCTTTTCAAGTTCAGCAGTCAGGAGCCCACCTGGAGAACAAGGGAAGTGCAATTTAATTTTAGCTTTTAATTTTTAATATTTGATAACATGCTGTACCCAGTNAGGAGCCCGCCTGGAGAACAGAGGCATACATTTCAAGTTTCAGCAGTCAGGAGCCCGCCTGAAGAACAGAGGTATTACAATTCAAGTTTTAGTTTTCAAATTCTTATTAATATCTGGTAATATGATGCCCAGTCACCAAACTGGGGCAAGAGATTTTCTTTGTTTTTGTCTATTTTGATGAAGTCAGGAGCCCGCCTGGAGAACAGAGGCACACATTTTAAGTTTCAGCAGTCAGGAGCCCGCCTGGAGAATAGAGGCACACATTTCAAGTTTCAGCAGTCAGAAGCCCGCCTGGAGACCGGAGGCATATATTTCAAGTTTCAGCAGTCAGGAGCCCGCTTGGAGAACAGAGGACTACATTTCAAGTTTTTGCGGTCAAAGCATCACTTGGGGAAAAGGAGAACGCTTCAGAATGCAACTCAAGGCAGCAACAAAAGAATTCCGCCGGAAGAGTACAAGTCAACAAGGCAACAAGGACCACAAGAGCATGTTTGAAGATATAGATAGGATCTTTTGTAATTCATAGATCATAGCTTAGTCTAGTTTGTTTTATTTTTGACACGGTGTAATAAGGAGGTCAGCGAGCAATAGCAGCAGCAACATCAGTGAAATCACAGCTCCTGCCAGCTACCAAACCTTCCCAAACTACACTGACCTGATTCCTTTTTAGCCAAGGATATGTAGGCAACCTTTGAAGCAGGGTTCGGTCAGACGGTTTTTCACAAATGCTTCACACGGAGTATTCGAACGGGCAAAAATTGCTCGTTTCCGCTCACTTATCTTTGCACGGAAACTCTTCACGTTCCCGAGCAAAGAGAGGCAGCTGTGAGCATGTGATTTTTGCCCTATATGAATTACTCCCATAATTTCAAAACAAAATAATTTCTTTCTATTATTTACAATTTTGTGGATTTTCATGGCATTTCCTGTTAATTGTTTGCATTTTTGTGTGTGCATTTTAATTAGTGGAAAAATACAAAAAAAAAATATATATGTTGCATGTGCATTTAGAAGTTAAGTTTGCATTTTAAGAATTATTCAGTAATCAATTATTTTATAAAATAGAAAATCACAAAAATAGTTTAATTTGCACTTTTAATTTTAGCTTTGATTTTGAGTAGTTTTATTTTAATTTGTTTTTACCTAATTAAGATGTTTATCATTTAGGTTTACTTAGTATTTTTTGGGTTAATTATATGCTAGGAATTAATTTATTCTTTACTTCAATTTTGAAAAAAAAAGGATTAGAAAAAAACTAAAAAAAAAAGAAAGAAAAAGAGAAAAATGGAAAAGATTTTGAAAAAAGAGATGAGAGTTGGGCCGTTTTTATTTTTATTTCGTTCAGCCCAGTGTAACATCAGTCTAAACCCAGCCCAATTCCACCCCTATACCCGGTCCAGACCCCCCTCGCCCAAAACGGCATCGTTTGGTTTAATTTAAATCCAAACCGTTGATTTTCTTTAGATCTAACGGCTGGGAACTAGGATCTTGTTAGTATATATGTGTCGGAACTCGCCTACCCCACCCCAGCCCGTCTCTCTCACTCCCTTGAGTCTTCAGAGAACACACAAACCCTAACCCGCCGCCACCCTTTTCCACCACTTCGGGCATGGAGGCGCCGACTTCAATACCCGCCAAACTCACACCTCCCGACCACCACAACCCCCTTGTCCATAATCCATGGCCAATCTCCCTCAAATGTGGCCTAAGTTCCTCAAATCTTAAATCACAAGATTGAGCCCTAAAAATCCCAAAACCTCCTGGCTCGAGGTCTCATGAGAACTCTAGGTCTAATTTGATTTTATTCGTGTGTTCTTGATAAGAACACACGATTAATGTCAAAATTGACCAAGATTTGAAGATTTGATGATTTCTTCTCNAAAAGACAATGGCAAACATAATAGAACTGAGTTGGTGGTACCGCGCCCGACAACAGTTGGTTGGACAGGATAATGGGTTGGTTGAAGAGGTGCGGATGTTAAGACAACACATGGCAGACATGTATCAAGCCTGGATGACTGGGGAAGCACCACCCCCGCCGCCACCGATTTCTCCGGATGCTGCCCTTACCCAGGCTCCCAACACAATGCCGGATGATCCTCCGTATTCTCCTGATACACCCGCTTATCACAATTTTCCCAACTACCCTAGTAACTCCACCACTCATCCTCCAGCTCATAATGCCCAATATCACCCCCCAGAGGTTGCCCGCAAGGTCCTTGATTCATACAAGAAGAGCTCCCAGGATGAGCTCCATGCTAGGTAGGGAATCTTTGGTAACTGCCTGAGAAGCTTCTAGTGAGGGTCTCTAGTGGAATTTCAGATTGTTAGGCATTAAAACTTGGGTAGCAAGTTAATAATTTGGGGTTACCTAAGCTAAAAACAAAATTCAAAAGGGGACTAAGGGTGCAAAGTTAGTTCAGCAGGGCTGCCCTATGTTTGAGTCTATATAATGCACTATTCTTGCCTTTGAAGGCAAGCATTAGAGAACAAAAAAATAGAGAAATCTGGCGGCTAAAACAGAAGGGGTTTTCACTATTCTATTGAAATCTTCCTAGAATTCTTAAGGGTTTCAATTTTGAAATAATCTCTGAATACCAGAAGCTTGAAAATGAATTGAGTAGGTTGAGTATTGAAGTATTTGGGTCAGCTTTGGCTAGACTTTGATGGCTGGTTTTATTTGATGTTATTGCTGGATTAATTTTGGGTTCCAAATTGGTTTTGTTTTTCTCAATCATTTCTGGGCTGATTTTGTGGCTGACTCCTGTTCCTGCTACTGGTTCCACCGCTGATCCTTCATTTTTCTGTTTTGCTTTTCAATTTCCAGGTATACCCTGACACTTGTGGATATTACTTGAATGTAATGGAGAGCTTGACTTTGGAATATGAGACTGCTGTTAACTTGCCTTGAATTATTTGCTTCTTTAGTTCCTGTTTGATTTTCTGTGTGTTAAAGTCTGCTTGAGATACATAGCCTCGTAGTGGCATTGATTGGTGTTAGATTTACGTGAGAAGGCTATAACTGATTCATCGTCTGTAATGACTCACTCTTCACTGTTGTTTTCTTAGTTGCTATTTATATAGCTGAGTATTTGGTTTTGTAATAAAGAGGCTTTCATTATAGTGTTTATAGTTTGTTGCATCTGTGAGTGTTAAGGAGGCTAACGTGGGCCTCATGATTTCCATTTTTGATGCTTGCTAGGCAGCTCCTTTGGGGAGTTGAGTAATTAGAAGTGATAGAGTATAACGCCTTGTAACATGTTTATCAAGTGTTTAGTTTAGTATAGTTCTAATCTCCAGCGTTTTGATGAAGTTACTGGTCTGGAACTTTAAAAGGAAGCATGCTCTTACCTTTTCATTTCGAAAGCATTTTTCGTTAGGCATGAATTTGAAATGAATACCCGTTGTTTTCACTGCTTTAAATTCAGTATTGAATTACAAATAAGTTGTCCATGAAGTGTCCTCATCCATCATGTGTTAGTTTAGCTTGGAAGTGATAGTATGCATTCAACCGTGATTGTTAATATCCAAGTCAAATTGACTCAGCTTTAGTGAGGAAAGCCTCTTGATTTTGATTGCTACTGATGAAGTATTGCCTGGGCCTCAACGCTGGCCCAATTTCTGCGTTCATGCTTTTGTGTGAGCAACAGTGTGAACCTTGCATTATTTATGTGGGCTCGCCTTTGGGCCCAAACGTTTGCAACAGAATCTGGATTGCCCTGTTATTAGGTTGTTAGTTATTTCGCTGATTTGAATCTTCCTTCCCTAAATAATTCCTTCCATCATATAATTCTGGTAGTATAACATCTGGTGTTGCATTTAATATTAGAAGACCGGCTTCCATCAGATAATTGAGGTGAGCCATATATCACAATACAAATAGTTATGGCCCTCAAAACACTTAGGTCGAACTCTCTTTTAAAATAGTTTCGAGGTATGCCATGCCAAACAAAAATGACCATTGCACGGCCCTCGCTTTATTTAATCTTGAATTGATCCTTAGAATCCGAGGCATGCTATTTAGCAAATTCCATGGCCCTCGCAAAGTGCAAACGCGTAGTTGCTTTAGGCGCGTGTTTAATAATATTACTTTCCTAAATTCGGGTGCACATTTATGTGACCCAAATCCAAATCCCAACGAAGTTGAAACATATCAAAAATCACGGGTGCATTTATGTGATGTGGTTCGAGATGTGTTTTAACGACGTTGTAATTCTCTTTTAAAATAATAACAAAAGCGGTTAAAAGTTAAAAGCACATAGATTAAAACATGTACTAAAACAAACAAATAAGCCAAATATGATAGTTGAGCGACAGTGCTAGAACCACAGAACCCGGGAATGCCTAACACCTTCTCCCGGGTTAACAGAATTCCTTACTCGGATTTCTGGATCGCGGACTGTTAAACACAGTCATAATTTACTCGGTTCGGGATTCAACCGGTGACTTGGGACACCATTAATCTCCCAAGTGGCGACTCTGAAATCTTAATAATAAATCCCGTTTCGATTTTTCTTTAAGTGAAAAAACTCCTTTACACCCTGCGGGTGTAGGAAGAAGGAGGTGTGACACCCAGCACACTCAAACTCATTTAAAACCGAGTAACTAGAGTCCATAGTCCATTACAAATACAGATTTACTCTCACTTTCATGCACAGATTCAGGATACGCGAGCAATAAAAGAAAAAGCCTAAACTGACACTTGTAATTCAAAACCTAACTACAGAATATTGAAAGCAGTAGGAGAAACAGAAGAACTAAGTCAAGTACAGCTTGCATTCCATCAAATTTCCACTCGAATTACATAGTCAACATTTACTCATTGTTCATGGGCTAGAGGAATACCTGGAGAGCAAAAATAACAGAATGAGAGATCAGCAGTAAAGCAGTAGCAGTCAGCCCAGATTCGATCAATCAAACAGTGAAATCAGTTCATGAAGATCAATGAACTGTAGAGGAAGTCCAAAACCAACTCTAAACCAACAGTGATACAAAGCAGACTCCAGAACCCAATCTCGAACCAATTTCAAACCATTTCTTACCCCAACAATGTCACTATGAAATTCTTCAAAAGTTCTAGCTAAGAGAAAGCTTAGAAGCCCACAACCGAAACAGAATTTTAGTAGTTTTTAGCAATGGAATTCAGAATTTTCAAAGAAAACTCAGCCGTTACAGTTTTTCAGGAATTTTTGTCTCTAAAATCTCACTTGAGAGACAAGTTAGGATGCCTTTATAGGCAAGGAATTAGGGCAACTATATGAGGATCAGATTTGCACCTTAGTCCCTTTCTAAATTTTCATTATAGCTTAGGAGTCCTTAAGTTAAAATTCAGAAATTCCCTTAGGTCCCTTCCCCAGCTTCCTAGAAGCTTCCCCAATTAGTTACTGATAGATTCCCTTCCCTAATTTCCCCAATTACCCTTTTACCTTCTGAAAATTACTTCAGTAACCAAAACCAAAATGGGTCAAAGCTGACCCAATGACCCAACCCAATTTGGACAGGCTGCTCTTTGCCAATTGAATCAGAGACAGCCCATATTCCAAACAACACACTTAGTTAAAAATGCAAACTCTGAAATGGTTTTCAAACAGCCTAGCCTAAAACAACTAATTAACTAATTGACTAAACCAACGAATCTAAATTAAACTAATTAACAAACCAAGAACAAGTTAAATCACTGACCTAAAATTATCATGCATAGGAAAGCAATCCGGGGAAAACAGAAAAATAAAAGAGGGGTCGAGAAAACGAGAAGAAGCAGAATAGAAAAAGGGAAAATGAGGAAAGGTTTAAGCCAAGGAAAGAAAAACGAGAAGAAAATCCTACCACAGTTTAAGTAAATGAAGATGGAGCCCGGGTCTTCAAATCCTCCGATTCTTGGCCAATTCTGACATTAATCGTGTGTTTTTATAAGGAAAACACGAATAAACTCAGACTTAACCTAAATGTTCAACCAAAAACGCTTTGGACACTCTAGGGATTTTAGGGTTCCGCCTTTGATCTAAAATTCGAACAGTTCCAGGGGGATTCGAAGAGAATGGAGTGGGGATTCGGAATGGGGGTGGCTTGGGGCTCATGGGGTGTTAATTTGGGGGTGAGAGGATCACGCCGCCGCCAGTGGGGTTTGGGAATTTCGGGGCGGCGGCTAGGGTTCATGGTCTCTGAATTGGGGAAGATGAGAGACGAGGCAGGGGGGGTCTGAGGGGCTGGGGTACGTTAGGACAGTTATATAGGGCGGGTAGGTTAGTTCCCAGTCGTTGGATCATTGAAATCCAACGCCTGAGATGAAAGGGGGCTCAAAACGGGGTCGTTTGGTAAGGAATGGGAGCTGGACCGGGTTATGCCTTGGGCTGGGGCGGATTTGTTGGGGAATTTGGGCTGGGTTTGGGGATTTTAATCAAGGCAGCCCAATCAGAATTTTCCTTCTCTTGTTTTCTTTTTCTTTTACAATTCTTTTTTCTAATTTCTTTTAATTCTTATTAAATTAATTAAAATAAAAACAAACCTAAATTAATCCCTAGTCAAATTAAGATACCTAACTCTAAATAATAATTAACACAATTAATTAAGAACCAAATTAAAGGAAACACTACCAAAGTTCAAAAATTAAAATTAAAAGTGCAAAATAACTTCTTCTTTTTGTGATTTTTCCCACTTTTATAAAATAACTAATTTACCATTAACTCGAAAAAATGTAAAATTAAATCCTACATGCAAATGCAACATTTTTTTTGTACTTTTCGTTAATTAAATAACATAAACATGCACAGACAAATGCAAATAATTGACAAATATGCCACAAAAATCCACAAAATTGCAAACAATAGGAAAAATTATTTTGTTTTGAATTTGTGGGAGTAATTCATATAGAGCAAAAATCACGTGCTCACAGCTGCCCCTCTTTGCTCGGAAACACGAAGAGTTTTCGTACAAAGATAATGTGAGTGGATACGACCGATTTTTGCCCGTTTGAATACTCCGTGGGAAGCATTTTTTGAAAGATTTGATCGCACCCTGCTTCCGAGGATGCCTACATATCCTTGGCTATAAATGAATCAGGTGAGTGTAGTTCGGGAAGTTTTGGTAGCTGTGACTACCATAAAGCTGTGATTTCACTGTTGCTGCTGCTGCTGCTGCTTACTGAACCCCTTATTACACCATGTCAAAATAAAAAGAAGCTAGACTAAACTATGATTTGTGAATTACAAAAATCCCATCTATATCTTCAAACTTGATCTTGCAGCTCATGTTGCCTTGTTGACTTGTGTTCTCCGGTGAAGTCCCTTTGTTTCCAACTTGAATTGTAATCTGAGATGCTTTCCCTTTTCTCCAGGTGGACGCCTGATTGCCAAAAACTTGAACTGTAATCCCGTGCTCTCCAGGTGGGCGCCTGACTGCTGAACTTGATTTGTATTCCCGTGCTCTCCAAGTGGGCGCCTGACTGCTGAACTTGAACTATATTCCCGTGCTCTCCAGGTGGGCGCCTGAGTGCTGAACTTGAACTATATTCCCGTGCTCTCCAGGTGGGCGCCTCACTGCTGAACTTGAATTGTATTCCCGTGCTCTCCAGGTGGGTGACTGACTGCTGAACTTGAATTGTATTCCCGTGCTCTCCAGGTGGGAGCCTGAGTGCTGAACTTGATTTGTATTCCCGTGCTCTCCAGGTGGATGCCTGATTGCTGAACTTGAATTGTATTCCCGTGCTCTCCAGGTGGGCGCCTGAGTGCTGAACTTGATTTGTATTCCCGTGCTCTCCAGGTGGATGCCTGATTGCTGAACTTGAATTGTATTCCCGTGCTCTCCAGGTGGGCGCCTGACTGCTCAACTTGAATTGTATTCCCGTGCTCTCCAGGTGGGCGCCTGACTGCTCAACTTGAATTGTATTCCCGTGCTCTCCAGGTGGGTACGTGATTTCAACAAAAATAGACCAAACAAAGAAAATTTTCTGCCCAGTTTGGTAGCTAGGCACATATGTTAGTGTTAAACTGAATCATGTTACCAAATATTACTAAGAATTTGAAAGCTAGATCCCATTATCCCGGAGGGTCCTGAAAACTCCTAGTTAAATGACAGTTTTAATAGCTGAATTATGTTTTCTAAAGGTATGACTTTCGCTAAATCTTGTTATCTAAGAAGGTCTTACAACTACATCCCATTATCCAAGAGGGTCCTGAAAATTAGAAATCAAGTCTTATTTTAAGAGTGACAACTTTTACGGCTGAATTATACTACCCTACAGCAGAACTTATGCTAAATCTTGTTATCTGATGGAAATCTTAGGGCTAAATCCCATTATTCAGGAGGATCCTGACAACTCCTAATTTAATCCTATCTCAAGAATGAAAACTCTGAAACCGACTTATATTCCTTTGGGGTGCATTTATGCTAGATCCTACTACTTATGGTTGTTTTGAATTTTAAACTAGGTCCCATTTTCCAGGAGGGTCCTGAAAATTTACTGTCAAACCTGTTTGGTGCTTGCCTTTCCTTACGAAGGGTTTCTCCGAAACTTTCTGCCCCTGTTTCAATCAAAGAAAAATCTTGGTAGTTTAAAATATGGTGGTTGGTTTGTGGCCTTGACTTTGACGGCGATTTCTCCTTCACTTCCCATGATCACTTTGATTTCCACTCGAAGACCTTGCTTGTTTATTGACTAACCACTTTCTCTGTCGCCATTATCACGGAAAATACCTCTTCTCCATTCAGACCCAATATCCTTCATCTGTTGCATTGCTCATGAACTGACATTTACCAAACCTTTGTGTCTCACTTGAATCTCGAAGCACGATAATTGCCCCCTACTCATTGCGTATGCTGTTCTTTCTTGACTTAAACCACTGGCCCTGGCCTTGAGGTCTACTGTTCCCTGACTTGCCATGATAACTTTGGTTTCTGCTCGGAAGACCTCGCTTGCCACTGGTTAACCCCCTTTTGTCAATCTTACCACAGAAAATACCTTTGATCCGTTCACCCTAACCCCTCCATCTGTTGCATTGTTCATGAATTGATATGAACCATCCTTCGTATTTCACGTGGATCTCAAAGCATGTTGATTGTTACCAGCTCAGTGCGCTTGTTGTTCTTTCCTGACTTATGACACTTTGATGTGCTAGCCAGATCCCATTTTGTGCAGTTGGAAAGCTGGTGGCAAATTTTGAAGTCATTTCTCACTTGTTCCGACCAAACAGACTCAGGAAGAGGGAGTAAACAAGACAAAAAGAACGGAGTAAAGGACAACAGAAAGAAATGATCCCTAACAAGAAAACTACAAAGTAGAAACCTAACAGATGTGGATACCAACTCTAATGAACATGACATGCACCTGTGGCCCATTCTGTCAAGCAATTCTGATGTTCAACTCTTGTTGTACCTTTACACCGTGAAACTGGGCCTCAATGCTCCGATTATCCAATCCGATTCATGATCCTTATTCGACTCGTAGTGCCCGAAGGGTTTTCACAATCAAGTCTCTCTCTTTTTGTTCTCTCTCTCAACTCACTGTCGCCTTATGATGCCCGTGAAGGTTTTCACCAATAAGACTCTCTCACTTTGTTCTTTTCTTTGCTCAGAACAGAGTGTTGCCCCTGATATGAATCACCTCTACTTGCTCGACTTGGCATTTCTCGAAGACTGATCGAAAGATCTTTCTTTGGACCGTAATGTGGGTTTCTGGATGGGGTTAGAAAGAAAGGGTATCAAAGGGCTCAAAACAATTCAAATGGGTTCAAGATTACAACTTTCAGAATCACATTGCTTACAACAACCACAACTTCTGCCCCAGTTTCTTTGCTTGGGGACTTTTGGATTTTTATTTTTATGGGACCGAACCGTGAGGCTGCCTACGTATCCTTAAGAGGAATCAGGTCGAACGTAGTTCATGTCATAGAAATTGCTTTGTTGTTGTGATTTTCTCTTTTCTCTTTCTATTCTTTCTCTTTTTGTTGTTTTGTTGTTCTCTCTTTTTTTTCTCTTTTTCTTTTTTTTTTCTTTTTCTTTCTTTTTTTTTTCTTCTTTTCATTTTTATTTTTTTCTTTTCTCTCCTTTCCTTTACTTATCTTTCGTGCTTGCATTTCTGAACTTTGCTACTGATTCCAAAAGAGGGGTATGAAAGAAAATAAATAAGGCTCAAAGGGGTAACAAAGGATAAAGTATTTAGATAGCAGAACAAAATGCCTTCGTCATTCCAATCATCAAAACATGCCAAGTACAAACAACACAATTAAACAAACCTAGGAAAATATTCGTAACATCTTTTGATTGTACCAGACTTGACATATCCACACATCCGCCTTCTACATTTGTCAATTTTAAAGCACCGTTGGACAACACTCTTCGTTACCACGAACGGCCCCTGTCAATTTGGGCAAACTTGCCTTTCTTCAACCCGATGCGGCATGATGCACTTCAATAAGGTTTCTTTATGTTCTATCTGCCCCAGTTTCACACAATTCGGGCTTTAAGTGATCTCAAAATGTCTTTACTTATTTCCCTCCAATGTCCCTATCATCTTCAAAATTGTTTCATTGCTTCATGACTAAACTGACTTTTAAGACCAGGCCTAGAATTTTGCATGCATGTCATGTCACTAGAACCAGCATTAGACAAAAGACAAAATGAAAGGATAGAAGAGAACTAAACAAAGAAAATGATTGGAAATAACAAAAGACATGAAATTGCATTAGACCGACGGTGAAACGGTTCAAATAACAAAAAAAGTTAAACAAACTGGGGTACAACCCTGGAAAAAAACTAGGTAACACTAAATGAGTTGCTACGACTAAAGGAACCAGGCAAAATAAAAGGATAGAAGGGTTTGAGTCACAAGACAATATTCGCATTACAACCCTGAAATAACCCGGACAACAGAAATGACAACAATATAAACCACCAAAACTCCTTCCTGGCTAGCCAAGAGATGGAGCATCCTTCCAATTACCAAGCACGGCATCTTAGCCACTGAGTTCCGCATCAATATTGCCAAGACCATTACGAACTTCAACATTATCAAATTTAGTCAACAAGTTCCCAAGATAATTCGCATGCTCCCTGTCACTATCATTGATCACAATTACCCCTTCTTGAATCATTCTTTCTATTTCCCTTTTCAAAGAGCGACAATCTTCAATGCTATGCCCTTGGACATTAGAGTGGTACTTGCATCGTACAGCAGGATCAAATCCTTTTGCATATGGGTCCGGCGTATAGCCGGGGAGCGGCTTAATCAGGCCAGAATGCTTTAACTTTTCAAACAAGCTTGTATAGGATTCTCCGATGGGCGTGAAAGCATTTTCTTTTTTCAGTAGTCTTTTCATTTTATACTCTGGCCTCGGTTGGAACCTTTTGCGGGCAAGTGGTTGATATGCCTGAGGGGGCGGGTGAGATATTTGTGGAAGTGATGCGGGCCATCGCGGGCCTCGGGGATGTGGAGCATATGGTGGTGCATTGCGGACGGGGTATCAGGGAAGTGATGTACAATTTTGGGGGTTCTGTGGAGAGAAGTAGCAGTGGGGAAGATTACATGGATATCCACGGGGTCGATATTGAGGTTGAAAGCGTTTAGCAAGAATGACCACTGGACCCTGTCGTCGGCGGGGCTCAGCAACATCCTTTCTATCAATGGGAGGACTATCCCGAGCAACTTGTTCGTTCCATCTGAGCCAAAAATCCCTAAAACATTCCTTGGGTTTCTTTTCCATATGAGATAGGGAGGAGCGGTCTAGGACAATGTCTATATTGTACTGAAAGTGTCGCACAAAATCTTGAGCCATGTCGCCCAGTGTATGCCACTTACGGACATCTTGACGATTATGCCATTCCAAAGCTGCCCCAGTCAAGATCTTACTGAAATATGCCATCAACAAATCATCTTTCTCGCCAACACTTCTCATTTCACTGCAATAACCCCTCAGATGGGCTACCGGATCTCCACCCCCATCATACATGGCACTTTAAACCCCGCGGGAGGCGAACGTCAGGGAACATACACAACTCTTTGTAAGACATGCTAACCTGGTCTCCCGTCCCTTGCATGTTCTTTAAAGATTGTTCTATGCTTTACAGCTTCCCGGATATCTCATCTCGCCCTTCTTTTCCTGTAACCTTTTCATTTTCAACATGAAGCTCATCCCGACGGCTCTTCTTTTATGAATTAAGAACGTTGCGGGCAACCTTTGAGGGGTAATATTTGTCATCATGAGCTTTGAGTGGGTATTCATTGTTGGGAATAGCGGATATGACAGGAGGGCAATTTTGGGGAGTGGTAATTAGAGGAAGAGTGATGGAGCTACTAGGGTGGTTGGGAAAGCTGTGATAAACGGGTGGATCTGGAGAGTATGGGGGATCATCCGGCACTACGACTGGAGTTTGGGTAAGGGCAGCATCTAGAAGCTAGGTGGTGGCGGGGGTGGTGCCTTCCCAGTCATCCAGGCCTGATACATGTCCATCATGTGTTGTCTCCACATCCTTACCTCATCAGCCAAACTAGTGTCCTGTACAACCAACTGCTTTCGGGCACCGGTATCAACCAACCCAATTTTGTTGTTGTCTGCCATCTCCTTTTGACTTTATGTTGTGGAGAGGAGTTACTACTTCGGGAACCACAAACCAACCACTTTTCTGCTGTGAAGATATCAAAAGGAGCAAAATGGGGGCATCCCATTAGCGTTAGGTCTTTTAACAGATAGGCAACCGCATATTGGGGATGCAATGCACCTAAGCAGTTAACCATTTCTATTATGCATTTGATCGTTTGCTTGCGTCATCTTGGCTTGCCCTAATTTCCCTTTGCAATTTCTTCTTCTTTCTCTTTCACTCATGTCTTTCTCTGCTTGATTTCTCTTTATTTTTATTCTCTCATTTCTCTCTCTTGTTTTGCCATTGTTTCCTTCCCACGGTTACTTTGTTCTCTCTCTCTTTTCTTTTCTCTTTCTCTCTTGTTTTTCCTTTTTCTTTCCCCTTTTTTCTTCTTATTCTTTTGGTTATGGTCGAATCCTATGGAGATTGCCTACGTATCATGACCCCGCATGAATCAGTCGAAGCGTAGTTCTGGCAGATTTGACGAAAATAGAAACCAACTATTTTTTCAAAAGGAAAACAGAAAATTTTTGTCAGAAATTTGGAAGAGTTTCAGTATATTTTTGGACACTGATTTTCCAAAACAAGTAATTATCTCTCTGAGCCCTCACATTGATTTTTCTTTTCCAACTCTCCTCTAATCAATCATAAGCCGGTCAACATGCAAATTCGAAGCAAATAAATGCACAAGTAGCAAGTAGGATGCATCAGGATGGTCTTTTCATTTCGGGTACACCTGTCCTAGACAGACCCAACCCCTGTGTTGAGTCTCCAAAGTCAAATGCACGTGATGCAAACAAGCGTTCCTACTAGGGATCCGGCATGAGGCTTCGTTATACTAGGTTTAAAACCTGGGTTTATTGTTCTAGACCTTGCTTACTCGAGCGGACAGCTCGAGCCGAGGGGGGGCAGCGTACCGGAAATACAGAAGCTTCACCGGCTTTGCAACTTGTCTGAACCTTGTTCTAAAATGGGATAAGACTCTAGATAGAAGAGAAGTCACACGAAGTGCACCCTTCTCTATGATTTAGAAGACTCAGAGAGAGGAGGGATTCGTTGCAGTTTATATACAGTTCAACAATATCAAAGCGGTAAAAAGCAACATTTAGCACATTAGGCTATATCATGTAAATACAACCAGATAATAAATAAAGCCAAATATAAAAATTATTCTAAGCTTGAATTCTGAACCTTAAACCAGAAGTTCTGGGTTCTTTTCCCCAGCAGAGTCGCCAGAGCTGTCACACCTCCTTTTTACCTACACCCCCGGAAGAGGGTATAATAAGTGAGTTTTTTTCCAACTTAAAGTGAAATCGAAACGGTATTATTTATTTATTAAATTCAGAGTCGCCACTTGGGATAATTTTATGGTGTCCCAAGCCACCGGTTCAAATCCCGAATCGAGGAAGGATTGACTCTGTTTTACAGTCCGCAAACACAGAAATCTGGGTAAGGAACTGTTAACCCGGCAGAAGGTGTTAGGCATTCCCGAGTTCCGTGGTTCTAGCACGGTCGCTCAACTGTTACTGTTGGCCTAATTAAGTGATTTTAAAACACTTTCAAACCTATGTGCATTTTTTTAACTTTAAAACCGCTTTTAACTATTTTAAGGATGATTTGAACGTTATCTAAAACACATATTTGGACCGCGCCACATGAAATGCACCCGCAGCCCGAGACACATTTTATTTAACGTTGTAAGATTTGGATTTGGGTCACATGAAATGCACACCCGAGTTTAGGAAGGTAATTTTAAATTACGTGCCTAAAGCAACTACGCATTTTCAACTTTGCGAGGGCCATGGAAAACTCGCTAAATGGCGCGCCTCGATTTCTAAGGATAAGAATACTAATTAAGTGAGGGCCATGCATTTTGAGATTTTATTTGGCACGGCACACCTCGATTCCACTTTTAATGAGTCTTATGAATTAAGGAAAAACCTAAAAGAATTCCGAATAGCTTCCATGATAAAAGTTAGAACATAATTAACTACCCATAAGCAATTTATTAAACAAGCAGTTATCTAAAGCAGCGTTGTTTCCTCAACAGCTAACCAAACGAGGAAACTTGGGCCAGCGATGCAGAACCGGCCCAAATGATACAAATCATAGTTCCAATCGTTACAAATCTCTTCTGACTTGGGCCCAAGGTGAGCCTAATTTTTGGAAAACACTGAGCACCTCATCGACGTGCAAGGTCAGATATGAGTTTGATCGTTCCCCATCTGGGCCGGCGTGAAGCCAGTTCTCATGCTCTAAATTACCCATACCAAACTAAATAATGCCAAGTAACTGATGCCAACATGGAACATGAAATCAACTTAGTAAATTTGAACTCTGATTTTAAAATATCAAATACCAACTACCTATCTAGCTTTCTGATTTTAATTATTCCACATGAAATGACCAGACAAACATTCTGAATGAAAATTTCCAAATCAAGCAATCATTCGATCATCATGCTTGAAATCAATTTTCAACTAGTTTTAGAACGAATCTAAACCTTAACTTCAAAAATGGTCATGCTTGTAAATCAGAACTAGGTAAATTAATACAAACATACAAGTCAGTACTTAGCATTTTGACGAATTCAAATGGACATCAAGGTTGAAACAGTACTGATATTCAGCAAAACTGCACAAAAGTCTATAACCCAAAACATCAAATTGAACTTTTGATGCCAATGCCCTAACAACTCCTTTACCCAGCATACTCAAACTCATTTAAAACCAAGTAACTAGAGTCCATAGTCCATTACAAACACAGATTTACTCTCACTTTCATGCACAGATTCAGGGTACGCGAGCAATAAAAGAAAAAGCATAAACTGACACTTGTAATTCAAAACCTAACTACAGAACATTGAAAGCAGTAGGAGAAACAAAAGAACTGAGTCAAGTACAGCTTGCATTCCATCAAATTTCCACTCGAATTACATAGTCAACATTTACTCGTTGTTCATGGGCTAGAGGAATACCTGGAGAGCAAAAATAACAGAAAAATGAGAGATCAGCAGTAAAGCAATAGCAGTCAGCCCAGATTCGATCAATCAAACAGTGAAATCAGTTCATGAAGATCAATGAACTGTAGAGGAAATCCAAAACCAACTCTAAACGAACAGTGATACACAACAGAATCCAGAACCCAATCTCGAACCAATTTCAAACCATTTCTTACCCCAACAATGTCACTATGAAATTCTTCAAAATTTCTAGCTAAAAGAAAGCTCAGAAACCCACAACCGAAAAAGAATTTTAGTAGTTTTTAGCAATGGAATTCAGAATTTTCAAAGAAAACTCAGCCGTTACAGTTTTTCAGGAATTTTTGTCTCTAAAATCTCTAAAATCTCACTTGAGAGTCAAGTTAGGATGCCATTATAGGCAAGGCATTAGGGAAACTATATGAGGATCAGATTTGCACCTTAGTCCCTTTAAAAATTTTCATTATAGCTTAGGAGTCCTTAAGTTAAAATTCAGAAATTCTGTTAAGTCCCTTCCCCAGCTTCCTAGAAGCTTCCCCAATTAGTTACTGATAGATTCCCTTCCCCAATTACCCTTTTACCTTTTGAAAATTACTTCAGGAACCAAAACCAAAATGGGTCAAAGCTGACCCAATGACCCAACCCAATTTGGACAGGCTGCTCTTTGCCAATTGAATCAGAGACAGCCCAAATTCCAAACAACACACTTAGTTAGAAATGCAAACTCTGAAATGGTTTCAACAGATCAAACAACCTAGCCTAAAACGACTAATTAACTAATTGACTAAACTAACGAATCTAAATTAAACTAATTAACAAACCAAGAACATGTTAAGTCACTGACCTAAAATTATCATACATAGGTAAGCAATCTGGGGAAAACAGAAAAATAAAAGAGGGGTCGAGAAAACGAGAAGAAGCAGAATAGAAAAAAGGAAAATGAGGAAAGGTTTAAGCCAAGGAAAGAAAAACGAGAAGAAAATCCTACCACAGTTTAAGTAAATGAAGATGGAGCTCGGGTCTTCAAATCCTCCGATCCTTGGCCAACTCTGACATTAATCTTGTGTTACTATAAAGAACACACGAATAAACTCAGACTTAACCTAAATCTTCAACCAAAAACGCTTTGGACGCTCTAGGGATTTTAGGGTTCCGCCTTTGATCTAAAATTCGAACAGTTCCAGGGGGATTCGAAGAGAATGGAGTGGGGATTCGGAATGGGGGTGGCTTGGGGCTCATGGGGTGTTAATTTGGGGGTGAGAGGATCACGCCGCCGCCGGTGGGGTTTGGGAATTTCGGGCCGGCGGCTAAGGTTCATGCTTTCTCAATTGGGGAAGATGAGAGACGAGGCGGGGGGGTCTGAGGGGGCTGGGGTACGTTAGGACAATTATATAGGGCGGGTAGGTTAGTTCCCAGCCGTTGGATCATTGAAATCCAACGGTTGAGATGAAAGGGGGCTCAAAACGGGGTTGTTTGGTAGGGAATGGGAGCTGGACCGGGTTATGGCTTGGGCTGGGGCAGATTTGTTGGGGAATTTGGGCTGGGTTTGGGGATTTTAATCAAGGTAGCCCAATCAGAATTTTCCTTCTCTTGTTTTCTTTTACATTTTCAATTCTTTTTTTAATTTCTTTTAATTCTTTTTAAACTAAATTAAAATAAAAATAAACCTAAATTAATCCCTAGTCAAATTAAATTACCTAACTCTAAATAACAATTAACACAATTAATTAAGAACCAAATTAAAGGAAACACTACCAAAGTTCAAAAATTAAAATTAAAAGTGCAAAATAATTTTTTTTTTTATTTTTCCCACTTTTATAAAATAACTAATTTACCACTTAACTCGAAAAAATGTAAAATTAAATCCTACATGCAAATGCAACATTTTTTTGTATTTTTCGTTAATTAAATAAAATAAACATGCACAGACAAATGCAAATAATTAACAAAAATGCCACAAAAATCCACAAAACTGCAAACAATAGGAAAAATTATTTTGTTTTGAATTTGTGGGAGTAATTCATATAGGGCAAAAATCTCATGCTCACAAATCCCTTATCACACGATTCATGGCCCAGGACGTCATGGTCTAAGGACATCAGCCTCACCGTCCAAACACAACCTTCATGGTCCAAAGGGAATTTGCATCATGTTTAAATTCTCGCAATAATCTATATATTTGCATGCATCGTGTTTTAAGTTTTGCAGGCAATCTAGGAAGTAACCGTTCTTCAAACGGGAGCAATCTTCGCTCCGATTTCCGTTCATAACGTTCACATCCTGCAAATGTTTCTAACGTAACCGACTACCAGTAATTACCCACCTTTTATTCTATGACCGTTTAGTTATTTGCCCCGTAAAACATCCATAACGTCTCAAATTCACATTCATGACTTCGCATAAATCCATCAAATACTATCCTTCCCAAATGAAGCCTTTCTGAAACATACAACCATTCCTATAACAACTATATCGGTTTCGTTCACCGTTGGATTCGGAACTACACACGGCCTGATTCCTGTAACACCAGGGATATGTAGGCAACTAAGAAATTGGAGTTCGGCCTCCATTTTTTTCAATAACCCCATTCGGTCAAAATCAGTCATCATTTCTTTACCCAACAACTCTTTCATCATTCCCAGGTAAAGAAGGGCAGCTGTTGATACCCAATCTTTCCCTCATATTTTTAAAACATATATATATTGATCACGCCCAACTATGCCTTATAAAAAGGACTAAGCGGTCGTTGCAAATATAATCCGGTTTACAAATCCGGAGTCGAATCCCACAGAGAACTAAGGCTTAGCTATAGTTGTTCAATATCGCTAAGAAACACAAGTCCAAACAATTTCCTAATTATAAAAATTATAATGTTTATTTTTATCTAATTAACTAACAAATACTACAAAGCAGTAAAACTATCAATTAACAAGGATAAGGATTAGAGACAAGATTACGATGGTCTAGAGTTATGATTTCCCCTATTGTTGGAATCCTTTCCGCTACGTTTTTTATAAATTTTCCTAAGTCTTCTCTACAAATCATGAGCACTCTGACTGTCGTAACTCTCTCCCAAATAATTACCACAATTTACTAGACATATTCTCCCAAATTACGCTAGCTGGCATTAAGTACGGCTCACTCATATCGCACCAAGGTTTTGTTATCCATAATCCCACCTTTAACAACTACCTAAATATGCACTCTCTCCCGAGTAATACACACTAAATAGGCACAGTCCATTGAGAGCTCTTCAACCAACCACAATAATAACGTAGCTGAACAAATAGAGAAAAAGCTACAGCAAATCTATATTAACGTAACAGGAAAATCATTCTCCAATAGGTTCCATCAAAACCCTAGATAACAAATTAGCTATTCATAATAGTATGCAAAACTACAATACTAGAATTCATAACCAATAATGGAAAATAGGAAGAAGGAAGAGAAAAACTCGTTGAAGAATTCTCCGCCTTGCTCCTAGTGTGTTCTTTCCTCCTTAGGTCGAATCCCCGGTCTCCTTAGCCTCCTTAGGTCTAAATTATGTCAAAATCATGTCCTCCTCCCTCAAAATAGCGTTTTTACATGTATTTATACAAAGTAGGGTTGGGCCCAGACAAAACACCTTTTCCTGCGTGAAATAGGACTCTGGCTCTGTAAAATTTGCACAGGCAAGCCGCATGAGGCGACGCGCCACGCGGTGTGCTTGTGGGGAAGTTCAGAGAGCTGATTCTGACAGGCTGCAGGAAATTTCCATAGGCACGGCGCGCCTCGCGCCGCACCATGCGCCGCGATAGTGGGACTTCGCAAAAATGCAAAACATGAATCCTTTCAAATATCTTTCCAACAATATATTGTGGAGCCCAAACGGAGTTCTGAGCGAAAAGTTATGTGCATTTTACTAGACAATGCATCGTATGCCCGCTCGATTCTCCGTTTCGTTCTTAACAATCTTTTGTTGATCCCCGAACACGATCCTGGCTTGATTCCTTCGGCTTTTACTCAGATTTCAAAGCTCCAAATCACTTGAATTCATTTCATAATATCTACATAGATCGGAATCACTCCTACAAGGCATAAAATACACAATTAGTGCAAAACACTAGCAATTAAAGCTCAAACTCAATTAAAGTGCAGTAAATTAGTGCCCTCACACACAAAAGAGAGTAGTTCCACACAATAAAATTTAAGAACAATTAGGAACTCAAGATAGAAAGAATTCACTCAATCTCAGAAATAACATTCATATGACACAAGAGATGCACCATAGACCTGCCCGTAGTGTACTACTCTACTAATCGCATTCAGTCTAGGATCAAGTAGGACTTTATTTGATTGTAATGTAGGTTGTGGGACGGTTAGGATACATTTAGATATAAGAGTGACTACACCTCCCTAAGCACTTTAATACATGTACTTTAACATTCAAGCCCATACTTATGTCAAACCATAACTCCACCTTCACATCAATATATATTAACTCCATACTTCTTTAAGCACACTTACATCACCACTTAGCAAGGAATATATTTTTTTTCACAACAATACAATAATTTTTTTTTCCAATTCAAGTGGCTCTTATTTTTTTTTTGTCAACACAGTGCACTTTTCCCTTATTTCATTAGCACCACTCAAAAGCCAAACCAACCACCCCATACTTTAACTTTTACAAAGTTCATTACAATTCAAGTGCTCATGAGAGGTGAAAAGGTTCAAATAGATGGCTAATTCAAACAAATGGGTAAGACTTGTAATGTGGTTGCCAAAGAAAAAGGATTACAGGCTCAAAGGGATTAACTACGATACATAACAATTGGGCGGGTAAAATATATATATGGCTCAACAAAGAATCGCCTATATCACTTCTAAGACTGAACAAAACTGCTATTTCGCTTTGCAAACATACGGGGCAAGTTCTAGACATCAAATGCAATGCACAGAATAACACAAAACTTTACACACACATGGCACATAACTCACTCAGGATTGGACTGATCAAGGCACTCTAGTCAAAGGAGTTAACCAAAGTTAAGATCATACAATTTAAGGTACTTACACTAGAGTCAAAAACTGAGCCTAAGCGTCACAACCAATGTACTCACTATTCTCAAGGCATAACAAAGTTAAGAGATATTGCTTCAATTCAATTCATCTCACATTGGCTCCTACTCCTAAAAAAATAAAACTAACTACACCCGGTTCAAATAAAACCCTTGAAAAAGAATCACAACATAAAGAAAAACCAAGGGGGAATTATTACACTACCCAAAAAGAAAATCTTTTTGTCCTTTTTCTTTAGACTTAAGTCCCTCATGAAAATCGTCTAGGATATCCATCGTCTGGAAAAGTCCAATTTTTTTTTTCTAAATAAAACATTATTCGATTATAGTAACACAGGTAAAATAGCATAGAAAGTCACTCAGACAATCTCCTCACCCCACACTTAAAATTGTGCATTGTCCCCAATGCACACCATAACTAATAAGAGGGTAAAAAAAACTCCCTGTTAGGCCAAAGGACGAAGCACTAGCAGCTCATGGGGTACTCAGACTTCTCCCAGGCTTGGTCCTTCGTGCGGGTACCTCACACTTAGTTCCAACCATATGGTTTGTTGTTGCATCCTTCCAATAGATTTGCTTTCCATACTCCTAGGATATCAAAATTCGACACTGTAAAAATAATACAATTAAAAAAAAGAAAACAGTAAAGCTAGGTTGCCTCCCAACAAGCGCCTGGTTTAACATTGCGACACAACGCGAATCACTTTCTGCCTCCACTTTGAACTTATAAATTGGACCCCAAGTTTTGATTCTGCTATATGATCATGCTCTTGGGGTGGTGGAACGAATCTGACCGGCCCAATAAAATAATGTAGTATTTTGCACTTCTTGGCCTTTGGATGAGATGTGTATTCCCGACTTTCTGGCACGAAGAATTCCGGTATGTAGGCACCTTGTTCCTTACTCCTTGACTCCTCAAGTGGCTCGGACGACTCTATTTCCATATCATCATCCAAAAACAATGTGGAAAAATGCTTGGAGTGTGGACCAATGCGCTCTACTGCATGAACATTAGGATTGTCAACATCCTCAGTATCAATGACACTAGAGTCAACTAAATATGTATCCTCAATATCCTTGGTTGACTCTAGTATCTCTTCTACGACATCGGCATCCTCAAAATCTAGTTCGATTGATTGTTGGTGTTCTACTATGGCCTTCTCCTCTAGCTCCTCCCCGTATTTTTTTAAATCCTTCAGTATAATGGCAATTTCTGCAGCCAATTCATGCTCATATTGGCTAACATCCACAATGTCAACTTGTTGCGCTTTACAAGGTTCAATTAATTTATTCGCTTGAGCCTCCAAGTTGTGAATAGTTTCCTCTTGCCTTTGTATCTATCGTGGCTTCTCATCATATTGTTCCACATGGCACTTTAGTATATCTTTGATCTCCTTTAAGTCAGCTTCCCTAGGTTCTTTATTCCTGTTATCCTCACAAGAAAAAGTAGAACCATCATAGTAAGGGGTTGGGGAAGATAAGAAATATAAGCATAACCATGAAAGTGACCATCTTGACCACCACACATATCACACACATTCCACACATAAGATTGAGTTGGTGCGCAAAACTCGCTCTCGGGAATATTTTGATAATTTTGCCCTAGGTGGTTTCCTCCACAATATGCATAAGCAGGACCAAAAGTAGAATTGCCAACATCAAAACTCTCATAATACCACGATGTCATGTCTCTCAGATCAAAAATAAAAATTTAAAAAAAATCAAATACAAGAAAACAAAAATAAAAGTTCAAACTTGCAACCTAGAAATATGTACACCTACAGCTACACCGTTAGTTCTGTCACGATCAAAATTTCCCACCTTTGGAACCGTGATGGTGCCTAATATTGCACTCGCTAGGCGAGCCAAAGTTACAGAATATTACACCTTTTTCCTTTATCATTTTGTAATTAAAATTTAACAAGATCTAAATCAGCGGAAGTAAAAGCGAAAGTACATGATTTAACAAATTACTCTTATACTAATAACAAACGCAGAAATAGATACCACCCAGAAACTGGTGTCATAACTCCCGAACAGTCTACGAATACTACAAGTAATGGTTTGAAAGAAAATACATCTGTCTCGGAGAAAGTAAAACAGAAATGAAGTAAAGATAGGAGGTGACGCCAGGGCCTGCAGGACTACCTTGGGTCTCCTAAAGGCAGTGACAAAAACCAACCTCTCCATCAGCCACTAGCTCCGAAATCTGCACAGAAAGTGCAGAGTGCAGTATCAGTACAACCGACCCCATGTACTAGTAAGTGTCGAGCCTAACCTCGACGAAGTAGTGACGAGGCTACCACGGGGCATAAAATCATATATAACCTGCAACAGTTAATACTAAAATAGAAAGGAAATACCGAATGAAATATAGCAGTGACTTGCATTAACTAAAAACGGAACCCAATCGTTCTATCAATACTCAGCTATTACCAATCCTTAAGGGAGTTTCAACACCACAAATATAAACCTCAGCAGAATATGACTACATAAACAATCAAATGATGCAACGCGCATCCCGATCCCACCATATAATCAATAACTGTATAATCATTCACCCTATTACTCCTTGTTGCGGCGTGCAACCCGATCCCACTAGTCCACCATTATTACTCCTCAATAAATCACCCTTACTCCTCCTGTTGCGGCGTGCACCCGATACCACCTGTCCACCCTGATTACTCCTTGTTGCGGCGTGCAACCCGATCCCACCAGACAATGACATTCATATTATTCCTCCTGTTGCGGCGTGCAACCCGATCCCATTATATATATCAGCACCAATCACAAAATAGAGACAAGAGTTTCACAAGTTAACTCAAATCCTCCACAACACTTATACCTCAAACCAACACAACGGAATAAAACTACAATTATGAAACTTCACCAGTTAAAGCTACACAGCGAGACCAACCAAAGTGTACCATGAGGCACAAATAAACCAACATAAACCAAAAGTGTGATATAATGGAACAATGGAAAAATTAACAACACCAATAGAGAAACAACATTAAACAAGAAGCAATTAGACCTGGAAGCATCAATAAGCAAGTAGCAAGTAAGACAGGAGAGCAATATATAGGGAAACGGGGAAAGGAAACAGGCTAAATAAGTAATTTGGCGACGCATAGGTGCTCGTTACCACACCTATACACCACACACATGGTATCTCACATAGACAGCAAGTCAGGGATCCCTAATCCCTCAAGTCAAGGTCAGACCAAACACTTACCTCAAGCCAACGGGTAATTCACAGCTCAAATATCGCTTTACCTCCCGATTCCTCCACCAATCCACTCGTATCTAGCCATATTTAACTTAATAACATTAATAAAAGCTAAAGAGACCAATTCCAATGCAAAATTATAGATTTCCCAACATTTTTTCCAAAAGTCAAAAACTGACCTCGGGCCCGCTTGGTCAAAACTCGAAATTCGGACCAAAACCCGATAACCCATTCACCCCGAGCCCGGATATACAAATGGTTTTAGAATCCTACCTCAAATTGAGGTCCGAATCCCCAAATTTCGAAATTCCTAGGTTCTACACAAAACACCCAATCCCACCATGAAAAACCCTAGATTTTATGATGAAATCTTGTAAAAAGATGAAATAGATTGAAAGAAATAAGTTATTAATCATTTACCTATGATTTGGGAAAATGGTCTTTGGAAAATTGCCTCTTGAAGTTTAGGTTTTGAAAAATGTGAAGAATGGGTGAAAATCCCGTCTAAGTTATGTTTTGAACAGTTGCAGGTATCGCATTTGCGATAACAGGTTCGCAAATGCGAACTCGCAAATGCGGCCAATGTTCGCAAATGCGAACAAATGTTCGCAAATGCGACTCTGTTCCAGTCGCAATTGCGGCAATGATCTTCGCAAATGCGAAGGTCCCCTCTATCGATGCCCCCTTTTTCTAAAGCGAAATCGGTTTTACGATATTTGGGAAGACAACTCTATTCCTGTTTGGGAATTGGGTTTTGGAATTGAAGAGTCGCCACCTAATGATAAGTGCATTAAGACACTAATGGTTTTGAATTGGAAAACTAGAGTTCGGGTAAGGGCTAGAAATTATCTCGAGGGGAAGGTGTTAGGCACCCCTCAAGATCCACTAGTGTGGTTCCCGGCCATGCTATGTTGTGACTTTAATGTAAACAAGAATACAAATAAATTTACACATAAGGGTTACAAACAAGCATGTTGGAATCTATAGTTTGTTTGAGGGAGAGTCTAAGTGCAAGAATTAGTCAAGACATTGAATAAACACAGAAGAAAAAAGGTTAGAAGGAAAAGGAATAATGCAGTGAAAAAAATTAAAGGGGAGTTTTGGGTAATTGAAAAGACAGAGTTTATTGATACTAAACAAAGTAACATAAGGAAAGGGGTCCTAGGTTTATAAATCACATGGATCATCCACACGACACCGGTAACCAATCGTACACATAGTGTTATCGTGTGATCATCATCTCCATGTCTACCCTTCCCACCCCGTTAAGGTATTAATCGCGGAATGGTATCGCTACCTACAGCGTGCTATTACCCGTCCCACCTATTAGTCCTGGAGGCTTTTGGGACTACTAATCCTAAAGGGAGGAAGCTTGGCTTTTCAGAGGTTTAAAAGGATAAAATTCTAAGGCGACAATCAAAAACACATAATGCACTTAATGGGGAGGTGAAGCAATTAAAGACTCAAGTAGGCCTCCTCATTAAGAGAAACAAATTGTTTAGCACGTCTTACACATACTGTTTAGGTCCTTGATTAAAATTAGCGTTGGAAGAATTGATCTACCACATATTTCCAGATAGGGAGTCCGAATTAGTCCTGCGTAGATGTAGTTGCAGAAAAACTGACGATTGATTAATTATCTAACTATCTATCTGCGTCAAACAAGGTTTATATGCATGATATCTATTAGTTCAAAGACGGGGGAAGAACGAACTGATTGCAAAATATATTTAAGTTACAGCATTGTAAGTTCTGCGAGCACTTTAAACGAATTACTACTGATTTTAAAGATGAGTGGGCAATTTCAGATTTTAATCGATTACTCCTATAGGCATGCTTTCTAGGTGTTACAAATCTTGTTATGCAGAGATCTTCTAAGCAGGTCATTGATATGATTGGTTTATTTTAGGCCCTATAAGTGGAATTGCCTAATGACAGATGCACGTGCAATAAATGCAGGAAAAATCCTATAGGCATATTATCTACGTGATGTGCAGAATTTAGCAGTGGTTTATTGACATGGTATATATTGCGAAGTACAGAAAACTTATGAGCATGGTATCTATGTGAAGAATGCAGCATTTTAAAGTATTAATCCTATAGACATGTTTTCTATGTGAAAATGCAGAATTGAGAGAATATACACCCTATAGGCATGGTATTTACGTAAAAATGCAGAATTAAGAAAATATACACCCTATGGGCATGGTATCTACGTGAAAATGCAGAATTGAGAAAATATACACCCTATAGGCATGGTATCTACATGAAAATGCAGGATTGAGAAAATATACACCCTATGGTATCTAGTCCTTTGGCATGCATTCTATCCCATCCGTTTTCACTATACCCCAATAGTTATTACAAAGTTCATTACAAAGCTTATGACAGACCAAGTGAATCAAAAGAATAAATGAAAATACATCAGTGATTACATCTATATCTAATCAGCCTAATCCAGACTCAAAGTCTAATAATATGAGATAAACCAACTTCCAGGATCGGATTTTTTCAAAGCCTTTCTCTTATTTGGGATGTGTCAAGGTTCCAAGGAACTTCAAGAGTTCCAGGAAGTGCTTACACCCTAAATATTATTACAGAACAGATTATAGTGCAGTGTGGAAGGGCCAGCCCTCAAGTGTCCAATTTCCAAGGGAACTCAAGGTCCCAAGGCAAGGCTCACAAGAGGGGGGCCAGGACTTAAGGGCTTAGGAGTAAGTGTAAGTGCAATGAAAGGGAATTAGGGGGAGCCAAGGCAGGCTGGTGGTCATGCCCAGCAACTGGAATGTTGGCACACCCTTGACCAGCCGGTCAGCTTAAAAAATTAAAGAGTTAAGACCTTTTGAAGGTCAGGTTCAGCCCTGGACAGCAACTTGGAGCTGTCAGGCTATACCTTAACTCAATACACATAAGGGAATAGGGTATGGGAAATTAAAAGAGGCTAGGATCCAAAGGACCCAGTTTTAATCCATGACAATAACTTGTATATTGCCATGTCTTAAACTACAACCCAAGCACATAAAAGGGGGATGGGGATAGGGATTCATTGCAGCAACAGATAGCAAGACATAAGTATTACTTTAAAGTTGAACTCTACAAAGCAGTAAACTAGGCATGGGCATAAATGCTTGTAAGTAAACACATTGGATTTTGATGCTTGAATCAAAAGTAGGACATACCAGTTCAGAAGAGCAAGTAGGAAGAAACAGTAGATTTAGGGAAGCCAAATTGCAATCAAGAAGCAAGAGTGTAAGTTTTAGAGGAGAGTTGTGATGATTAAAAATCGTGTGTGTGTCAATGAAAGAGTAGGGTATTTATAATTGCAAATAGGTGTAGCAAATAAGGCAAGAATCATAGTTTAGTAATAATTAAGGAACTATGTACCAATTAAAATCAATCAGCCTATAGACTTCCTTTAATTAAGGAGTCCAAATTCAAACGGTAATGGGCAGAAGTTGTTTAAGGAAGGAAATCAAGTAAATACCTCGTGCAAGGTAGACAAATAAGGGTAAATACATGGTGGTACTTCATTTGTAAAACAAGGAAAGGGAACTAGTAAAATAACCAGTAAAGAATCCCATTGAAAGCCTTGCTCGAGTCAGAAAAGAGGTAAAAGGAAAGTTTTAATTTAGGGAAAAATCAGTAACAATCAAATAAGCAACATTAAAGGAATTCGGAATCAATTAACAGTTGGCAAGACCTTTGAAAGAGAAGCTCTCATATAAAACACATAGACATGTCAAGCAATAGGGTTTCAAAATCACAAATGCAGAAAAAGGTTCAAATTCAATTCATAAACTCGAAGTGAGTCTGAGAGTTCAAGGTTTCAAAGTAGAACCCTTGTCCAAACATAAAACCAAATTTAGCCAAAGAAAACCCCCAAATCCTAGGGTTTTTAAACTCGAATTGATACAGAGATGAAGAGGCAAACTATCGAGGTGAGCCCAGAGACCTTTTCAGAGTCTCATGAGAAGCATACAAGCACAATAGCAAGTAGAACATAGGAACCGATACAGGAAACAAGTTTCAAGAAACCTTGAAAATTAAATGTGTTCAAGTAGTGTAAACTTAAAGAAACAGTCGATAAAACACATTTAGAAAGAATCCAGGAGAAGTCCGGTAAAGGCAAACAAAAGATCAAAACTCAGTAGGAAAATACAATAGAGGAACACATAAGATAGACATGAGAGAGCATGGTGAAAACCAGTATGAGATAGAACGGAGCATAATAAAATAAATTTCATAACAAGGCAAATATAAGAATACACGAAAGGCATGTGAGTCACAAAAGAGCCAGTAAGAACATAGCAGGGATCGATTCACACCAAGAAAAGAGAAGAAGAAGAGTCAGAAACATTTTAAGAACTTTCCAGAAACCCTAATCGAAAAGAAGTGCATTTGAAAGAAAATTTGAAAAAAAAGGTTTAAGAAACTTAAGCAACCGTGCAAACATGTAACAGATCTAAAATAATCGGAGAGAACCTCGATATTTAGGGTTCCAGATGAACCCTAGAGATGAGAAATGCTTCGAAAATACCGGATCTAAGTCGGATAATGTCATAAACAGGCTCAAAAATCAAGAGCCACCGGAGCAAGGCCGGAGATGGCCGGAATCTTCGAATCAGTGAAGGCCTGGGTGAAGACCCTCGAGGTCTGGCCTCGATCATTCGAACAACAAGCATGCAGGAGCCATAGGAGGTGGGTATAGGCTGTCTATGGCCTGAGAAGCCATGGACGCCGGTGAAAAAATGGTGGAACAAGGTAGGGGAGGCTAGGGTTCCGGGGAGCCTTGAGAGAATTTGGGAGGTGAAGAGAGTTCAAAGGCGGCACATCTGATAGAGTGAATTAGGGTTAAGGGGGTATAGGAATTAAAAAGGAAAGAACGGATCATCGCCGTTGATCAAAATGATCAACGGCTAGGATTAAAAGAGAAGCTGGGCGGGTCTGAAAACGGGTCGTGGGGTTTGGGTTAAAATTTGAAGTTGGGTCGTTTAATTAGGGTGGAATTGGGGGGTTAAATTTAGGCTGTAATTGAAATAGAAATGGCTATGTGTTAAATAGCCAATTCTCCCCCTTTTCTTTTATAAAAATAGTTAAAATGATTTTAAAAATAAATTAAAAGCACTGAACTAATTAATAATATATAAATATTGATCTAAAAATACTGGGAATGATTTTATAATTGTAAAATGCTGTTAATCGTAAAATAGGCTATAATTGCAATTATATGCAATTTAGCTTTAAAAATACCAAATAAATTTATAAAAATATGCAAAAATCACCTTAATTATATTTTGGTGTAAATACGAGAATAGAAATAAACTATTCACCAAAGTGATCATTTTGGGAACAATTATTGGATTTTGTACTGCCAAAATAGACAATAATTGATTACAAAAATCTTAAAAAATTAGGAAAAAATACCAAAACTCTTGGGCATGCTTATATATGCATACACATGCTATTTTAAAATTATTTTGAGTGTAAAATACGTAGGGAAAAATTGGGTATCAACACCCTCCCAGCCCAACTGGTCGCAAATGCGAAGATACTTCACAAATGCGATGCTCGCATTTGCGGCAAGGTTCGCAATGTGAAGTCTACAGATTTGAACATACCAGCAATTTTTCCTTAAGTCCAAATCACTCCGTAGCCTATCCAAAGCTCACCCAAGCCCTCGGGGCTCCAAACCAAACATGCACAGAAGTCTTAAAACATCATACGAACTTGCTCAAGCGATCGAATCGCCAAAATAACACCTAGAACTATGAATTAAACACCAAAACGCATGAAATTTTCAAGATAGTTTCAAACTTCCTATTTTCTCAACCAAGGGTCCGAATCACGTCAAAACACTTTCCATTTTCACCCAATTTTTACAGATAGGGTATAAATATCATAACGGACCTGTACCGGGCTCCGAAACCAAACTACGGGCCCGATACCAACAATATCAAACGTTACTAAATTTCTAAAAACCATTATATCTTCAGTTACTAATTTTCTTCAAAAATTCATTTCTCGGACTAGGACCTCGGAATTCAATTTCGTGCATACGCCAAAGTCCCATATTCTTCAACAAACCCTCCGGGACCGTCAAAGGGTCCGGATCTGTCCCAAAACGTTGATCAAAGTCAACAAAAATCATCTTTTTAAGCCAAAAATCATCTTTTCTTAAAATTTTCACAAAAAGGCTTTCCAGATACGCGCTCGGACTAGCACACAAATCGAGGAGAGATAAATGAAGGTTTTTAAGGCCTCAGATCACAGTCAGATTCTAAAACAAAAGATGACCCTTTGGGTCATCACATTCTCCACCTCTAAAACAACTGTTTATCCTCGAACGGACATAGAAAAGTACCTGAGTCGGTGCAAAGATGGGGATATCTGCTCCGCATATCGGACTCGAACTCCCAGGTAGCTGCCTCTACAGGCTGGTCTCTCCACTGCACACGAATCAAAGGGTAACTCTTCGACCTCAACTGTCAAACCTACCGATCTAGAATAGCTACCGGCTCCTCCTCGTTGGTCAAATCCTTGTCCAACTGGACAGTGCTGAAGTCTAACACGTGGGATAGATCGCCGTGATACTTCCAAAGCATGCACACATGAAACATTGGATGCACAGCTGATAAACCTGGCGGTAACGCAATTCTGTAAGCCACCTCTCCCACTTGATCAAGGATCTTAAAAGGCCCGATGAACCTAAGGCTTAGCTTGCCCTTCTTCCCAAATCTCATCACGCCCTTCATGGGTGACACTCGAAGAAACACTCGCTCTCTGACCATGAATGCCACATCATGAACCTTACGGTCGGCATAACTCTTTTGCCTGGACTAAGCAGAACGAAGTCTATCCTGAATGATCTTAAACTTATCCAAGGCATCATGTACTAAATCCGTACCCAACAACCGAGCCTCTCCCGGCTCAAACCACCCAACTGGCGATTGACACCGTCTACCATATATGCCTCATAAGGAGCCATCTGGATGCTCGGCTGATAGGTGTTGTTGTAGGCAAACTCTGCTAACGGCAAGAACTGATCCCAAAAACCTCCAAAGTCAATAACACAGGCACTGAGCATATCTTCCGAAATCTGAATAGTACGCTCGGACTGTCCGTCCGTCTGAGGATGAAATGTTGTGCTCAAATGGACCAGCGTACCCAATTCACGGTGTACGACCCTCTAGAAATGCGAGGTAAACTACGTACCTCAGTTAGAAATGATAGACACGGGCACACCATCAAGACGAACGATCTCCCGAATATAGATCTTAGCCAACCGCTCCAAAGAATAGGAAACTGCCACAGGAATGAAATGCGCTGACTTAGTCAACCTATCCACAATAACCCATACCGCGTCGAACTTCCTCTGAGTCTGTGGGAGTCCAATACCGAAGTCCATAGTGATACGCTCCCACTTTCACTCAAGAATATCAATCTCTTGAGGCAAACCACCAGGTCTTTGATGCTCGTACTTTACCTGCTGACAATTCAAACACCGAGCTACATATGCAACAATATCCTTCTCAATCCTTCTCCACCAGTAATGCTGCCGCAAGTCCTGATACATCTTGACGGCATCCGGCTGAATAGAATACTGGGAACTATGGGCCTCCTCTAGAATCAACTCACGAAGTCCATCCACATTAGGCACACAAACTCGACCCTGCATCCTCAGAACTCCGTCATCTCCAACTGTAACCTACTGGGCATCTCTGTGCCGCACTGTGTCTCTAAGGACAAGGAAATGAGGATCATCAAACAGCCGATCTTTGAAACGCTCAAATAATGAAGACCGAGCGACTATACAAGCTAGAACATGGTTGGGCTTAGAGACATTCAACCTCACGAACTGATTGGCTAAAGCCTGAACATCCAAAGCAAGCGGTCTCTCACCGACTGGAATATATGCAAGGCTAACCATACTAGCCGACTTCCTACTCAAAGCATCGGTCACCACATTGGCCTTCCTGGCATGATGCAAGATGGTGATATCATAGTCTTTCAATAGCTCCAACCACATTCTCTGCCTCAAATTGAGCTCCTTCTGCTTGAACAAATAATGCAAACTCTTATGATCCGTGAACACCTCACACGACACGCCATATAAATAATGCCCCCAAATCTTCAGCACGTAAACAATGGCTGCTAGTTCCAAATCATGAACTGGATAATTCTTCTCGTGAATCTTCGACTGCCATGAAGCATATGAAATAACCTTGCCATTCTACATCAACACCGCACCAAGTCCAATACGAGATGCTTCACAATATACCGAATATGGCCCTGAACCTGTGGGTAACACCAACACCAGCGCGGAAGTTAAAGCTGTCTGGAGCTTCCTAAAGCTTGCCTCACACTCGTCCGACCCGGGCACCCTTCTGGGTCTGGTCATCGGGGCTGCTATGTATGAAAACCCCTCCACAAACCGACGGTAGTAACCCGCCAAACCCAAGAAACTCCGGATCTTTATAGCTGAGGTGGGTCTAGGCCAATCCTTGACTGCCTCAATCTTCTTGGGATCCACCAGAATACCCTCTGCTGATATAACATGACCCAAGAAAGCCACCGAACTCAACCAAAACTCACATTTCGAAAACTTAGAATATAACCGACTGTCTCTCGGAGTCTGAAGAACGATCCAAAGATGCTGCTCATGCTCCTCTCGGCTGTGGGATTAGATCAAAATATCATCAATGAAAACAATCACGAAGGAATATAGATAGGGCTTGAACTCACGGTTCATCAAATCCATAAATGTTGGTAAGAGCATTTGTCAACCCAAACGACATCACTAAAAACTCATAATGCTCGTACCGAGTGCGAAAATGCTGTCTTAGGGACATCGGATGCCCTAATCCTCAACTGACGCTAGCTAGATCTCAAATCAATCTTTGAAAACACCTTGGCACCCTAAAGCTGATCAAATAAATCATCAATCCTTGGCAATGGATACTTGTTCTTGATGGTGACTCTGTTCAACTGCCGATAATCTATGCACATCCTCATCAATCCATCCTTCTTTTTAACAAACAACACAAGTGCACCCCAGGGCGAGACACTAGGTCTAATAAAGCCCTTATTAAGCAAATCTTGCAACTGCTCCTTCAATTCTTTCAACTCTGGCGGAGCCATACGATAGTGCGAAGAAATGGGCTGAGTTCCCGGAGCCAAATCAATGCAAAAGTCAATATCTCTGTCGGGTGGCATCCCCGGCAGGTCTGCAGGAAACTCTCGAACAACTGGTACATAATCCATAGAAGGAACCTCAGCACTAGAATCAAGAACATAAGCCAAATAAGTCAAACACCCCTTTTCAACCATACGCTGAGCCTTCATATAAGCAATAACCCTACTGATAGAATGACCAGGAGTCCCTCTCCACTCCAACCGAGGCAACCCCGGTAAAGGCTAAGGTAACAGTCTTGGCATGACAGTCCAATATAGCATGGTAAGGTGATAGCCAATCCATCCCCAAAATGACATCGAAATCCACCATATCGAAAAGTAGGAGATCTACACTAGTCTCAAGACCCCCAATAGCAACCACACACAAATTATAAACATGATCTACAAAAGTAGAATCCCCTNGGTGGAGGGGGTACAAGTTTGTAGGGGTAGATATTAGGCAGAGGGTGAAAACACATAAGAAAACATTGGTCATGCTGAAATAAGAGGAAAGCTAAGCACATAGACAAAACAAGTATGCTAGCTTCATAGGAATCAAACAAAGTCATAGTGGATCACACAAGGGGGAAGCAAAAGACATATTAGACTAAAGGGAAAGGGAAATCACAAAGACATGCTAATTACATGGTAAAAATAGAACCATAAGTGAAAACACAATAGGAATAACAAGAATCTTAACATGAACTGAAACATGTTGTTTTGGAACACTGTAAAATTAAACTAGAAACATACCAGTCAAGAGTGAGAATAGAACAGCAAGGTGCAGAGAGGCAGGGTAGCAGGACCATAGTATGTAGATGCAAGAGAGCAATAGTAATTACTCAGTCTTGGCTTTCAGCCGACTGAGTGATCAGTAACTAATACGAGAAGCAAAGAGAATATGTATGAGAGTAAGAGAGAACTCAGAATGATATCAGTATGCTCTGTGTGTATGTGTTTGTGTATGGCTTAGTGATATTTTCGTGTGTTATGCAAAAGAGAATAGAGTATTTATAATGCTGAAAACGAGTAAGAAAAATAAGGTAAGGAGTACTAGTTTTTACATAATTATGGAAACAATAATCAATCAGCATCAATTAAAGACACAAACTCCTCTAATTAGGGAATCAAGTTCAAACGGTACAATCATAGCTAAATAAGGAAAAGGAATCAGCTCATAGACTGATTTTAACCTAATTAAAGCAGTAACTTCATGTGGCATATAATAAAGGCCAAATACAGAATGTTTTAAACAAGGAAGATATATATCGCACATAAATAAGGCAGAATTCAATCTAGTCTTGAAAAATCAATCAAAGTACCACGGATGAGACTGAAAATCTCAAGAAATCAGTGCTAATTAGGGGAAGCATCTCACAAATAAGGAAGCAATACATAATTGTAGGCAAAACACACAAAAGCATATACTCGATGAAAATATCACAGTTTTGCGGAAAGATGCATAGGATCGATGAAGCCTTTAAATAAACAAGTAGTCAAACCTAATAATCATCAAATAGCACTCAAATCAGAGAAGCCCTAAACAGGGGGTCATAGAACAGTAGAGGATTAAGACCCCTAACAACGAGAATCACAGAGGATACATGAACACAAGAAACAAACACACACATAGTCAAAACGGGCTAGAAAGAATTAGGGCTTTCCAGCCTAGTAACTCAGATAGCAATGCAAACATAAGAGGATCGTTCAGAATGTAGTAGAAATCACTAAACTAGAAGTAAAACCATTTTTTAAAAAGGGGTTAAGAAACCCTAATTTTAAAATTGAACGATCGTTTAAAGATGAGGCTTTTTCAGAGAAAAGAAACGTAGGAAAACTTCGTAATACTGTAGATCTAGAGTAGATCTAAAATAAATTGAAGAAAATAGGGTTAGGGTTTCGTAATAAACCAGTGAGAGGTAAGGAACCTGGCTGTGAAACTTGTTAATAATGATGTTTACAGCACCATCGAACCATAAACCATCGGAGAAAGGTCGGAGACAGACCAGGCAGAGCTTCCGATGACCATCTTGCATGGTGGAGGCTTTTGGAGTCTCGAAGATAGAGGGAATCAACAAGAAAAGGTTTCACGGTGGCTGGTGGTCTAGAGAAGTGAGGCTGGAGGTGGCTGGAGAGGCGGTCGATTCATCGGAGATGAAGGAGAGAACAAGAAGGTTCTAGAGAGAAGGGAGAGCAAGAGTCAGTGTAGAGAGAGAGAGAGAGAACCGTCTCTGAATAGAGAGTTGGGGGGGGGGGGTTGTTGAATTTAATTTTGGAAAATAAAACCTGGGCCGTTGATCTCATTTGATTAACGTCTCATATTAGATTAAAGCTGGACCGGGTCATTAAATTGGGTATGGGTCGGGTGATTTGAGGACTGGGTCGGGGTTTTGGGGTTGAAATTGGGGTTCAATTTGTGGTTAAAATTGAAATGTAAAGGGGTTATAATTGAAATGAACGAGGCTAAATGTTAAACAGCCATTTCTTCCCTTTTATCTTAATAAAAATAGTTAAAATAGTTCTTAAAAACCAATTAAAAGCACTAAATTGAGTAATAACATATAAATGTTAATTAAAAAACACTGGGAGCGATTTTGTAATTATAAAATACTATTAATTGGAAAATAGGCTATAATTGCAATTATAGCAATTTAGCTTTAAAAATACTAATAAATTATATAAAATATGCAAAAAAATCACCTTAATTATATATGGGTGTAAATATGAGAATAAGATAAATTATTCACCAAAAATGATAGTCTGGAAATAATTATTGAATTTTGTACTACTAAAATAGACAACAAAGAGATTTTTAAAATCTTTAAAATAAGGAAAAAAAATACCAAAACTCTTGGGTATACTTATATATGCATGTACATACTATTTTGAGAATATTTTGAGTATATAAAAATACATAGAGAAAAATTGGGTATCAACAATAATCATTCACCCTTATTACTCCTTGTTGCGGCGTGCAACCCGATCCCACCAAGCCACCCTTATTATTCCTCAATATATCACCCTTATCCCTCATGTTACGCGTGCAACCCGATCCCATCTGTCCACCCTTATTACTCTTTGTTGGAGCGTGCAACCCGATCCCACCAGACAATCACATTCAGTCTTATTCCTTTTGTTGCGGCGTGCAACCCGATCCTAATATATATATATATATATATATATATATATATATCACCAATCACAAAATGGAGACAAGTGTTTCACAAGTTAACTCAAATACTCCACAACACTTATACCTCAAACCAACACAATGGAATAACACTACAATTATGAAACTTCACCAGTTAAAACTAAACAGCGAGACCAACCAAAGTGTACCATGAGGCACCAATAAACCAACAGTGTGATATAATGGAACAATGGAACAATTAACAACACCAATAGAGAAACAACATTAAACAAGAAGCAATTAGACATGGAAGCATCAATAAGCAAGCAGCAAGTAAGACAGGAGAGCAATATATAGGGAAAGGAAATAGGCTAAACAAGTAATTTGGCGACGCATAGGTGCTCGTCACCACACCTATACACCACAAACATGGTATTTCACAAAGCAAGCAAGTCGGGGATCCCTAATCCCTCAAGTCAAGGTTAGACCAAACACTTACCTCAAGCCAACGGGTAATTCACAGCTCAAATACTGCTTAACCTCTCGATTCCTCCACCAATTCACTCGTGTCTAGCCATATTTAACTTAATAACATTAATAAACGCTAAAGAAACCAATTCCAATGCAAAATTATATATTTCCCAACATTTTCCCCAAAAGTCAAAAATTGACCCCAGGCCCGCTTTGTCAAAACTCAAAATTCGGACCAAAACCCGATTACCCATTAACCCTCGAGACCGGATATACAATTGGTTTTGGAATCCGACCTAAAATTGAGGTCCAAATCCCCAAATTTAAAAATTCCTAGGTTCTACCCAAAAACATCAAATCCCACCATGAAAAACCCTAGATTTTATGATGAAATCTTTTAAAAAGATGAAATAGATTGAAAGAAATAAGTTAAGAATCAGTTACCTATGATTTGGGGAAGAAATGGTCTTTGGAAAATCGCCTCTTGAAGTTTAGGTTTTGAAAAATGTGATGAATGGGTGAAAGTCCCGTCTAAGTTATGTTTTGAATAGTTGCAGGTATCGCATTTGCGATAACAGGTTCGCAAATGCGGCCAATGCTTCGCAAATGCGAAGCTTGGCCTAGCATGCTGTCTTCGCAAATGCGAACAAATGTTCGCAAATGTGGCTTTGTTCCAGTCGCAGTTGCGACAATGAGCTTCACAAATGCGAAGGTCCCCCCCAGCCCAACTGGTCGCAAATGCGATGCTCGCATTTGCGAGCCAGACTTCGAAAATGCGAAGTCTGCAGATCTGAACCTACAAACAATTTTTCCTTATGTCCAAATCACTCTGTAGCCTATCCAAAACTCACCCAAGCCCTCGGGGCTCCAACCCAAACATGCACACAAGTCTAAAAACATCATACGAACTTGCTCATGCGATCAAATTTCCCAAATAACACCTAGAACTATGAATTCAACACCAAAACGCATGAAATTTTCAAGATAGTTTTAAACTTCCTATTTTCTCAACCAAAGGTCCAAATCACGTCAAATCACTTTCGCTTTTCACCAAATCTCACAGATAGGGTATAAATATCATAACAGACCTGTACCGGGCTCCAGAACCAAAATACGGGTCTGATACCAACAACATCAAACATTACTAAATTTCTAAAAACCATTATATTTTCAGTTAACAATTTTCTTCAAAAATTAATTTCTCGGACTAGGGATCTCGGAATTTAATTCCGGGCATACACCCATTCCCATATTTTTCTACGGACCCTCCGGGACTGTCAAATCACGAGTCCGGGTCCGTTTAGCCAAAATGTTGACCAAAGTCAACAAAAATCATCTTTTTAAGCCAAAAATCATATTTTCTTAAATTTTTCACATAAAAGCTTTCCGGATATGCGTTCCGACTACGCACGCTAATCGAGGAGATATAAATGGAGGTTTTTAAGTCCTCGGATCACGGAATCGGATTCTAAAACAAAAGATGACTTTTTGGGTCATCACAAGTTCCCCGGCAACGGCGCCTGAATTTGATCACGCCCAACTATGCCTTATAAAAAGGACTAAGCGGTCGTTGCAAATATAATCAGGTTTACAAGTCCAGAGTCGAATCCCACAAAGAACTAAGGCTTTGCTACAGTTGTTTAATAGCGCTAAGATACACAAGTCCAAACAATTTCCTAATTATAAAAATTATAATGTTTATTTTTATCTAATTAACTAACAAATACTAGATAGCAGTAAAATTATCAATTAATAAGGATAAGCATTGGAGACAAGATTACGGAGGTCTAGAGTTATGATTTCCCCTATTGTCGAAATCATTTCCGCTATGTTTTCTATAAATTTTCCTAAGTCTTCTCTACCGATCATGAGCACTCTGACTGTCGCAACTCCCTCCCGAGTAATTACCACAATTTACTAGACATATTCTCCTGTATTACGCTAGCGGGGATTAAGTATGGCTCACTCGGATCACACCAAGGTTTCGTTATCCCTAATCTCACCTTTAAACCCTCTGTATTGATCCCTCATATACATTAGGAGTGATGTTGTTCAATAACTACCTAAATATGCACTCTCTCCCGAGTAATACACACACTAAATAGGCACATTCGATTGGGAGCTCTTCAACCAAGCACAATAATAACGTAGTTGAACAAATAGAGAAAAAGCTACAACAAATCTATATTAACGTAACAAGAAAATCATCCTCCAATAGGTTCCATCAAAAACCTAGATAACAAATTAGCTATTCATAATACTATGCAAAACTACAATACTAGAATTCATAACCAATAATGGAAAATAGGAAGAAGGAAGAGAAAAACTCGTAGAAGAATTCTCCGCCTTGCTCCTAGTGTGTTCTTGCCTCCTTAGGTCGAATCCCCTATCTCCTTAGCCTCCTTAGGTCTAAATTATGTCAAAAGTATGTCCTTCTCCCTCAAAATAGTGCTTTTACATGTATTTATACCAAGTAGGGTCGGGCCCAGACGAAACACCTTTTCCTATGCAAAATAGGACTCCGGCTCTGTAAAATTTTCACAAGCGCGAGGCATGGGAAGACGCGCCATGCGGTGTGCTTGTGGGGAAGTTCAGAGAGCTGATTCTAACAGGCTACAGGAAATTTCCACAAGTGCGGCACGCCCCGCGCCGCACCGCTGCTGTAGTGGGAATTCACGAAAATGCGAAACACAAAAGTTGTAGCCCTTTCAAATATCTTTCCAACGATATATTGTGGAGCCCAAATGGAGTTTTGAGCGAAAAGTTATGTGCATTTTACTAGACAATGCGTGGTATGCCCGCTCGATTCTCCGTTTCGTTCTTAACTATCATTCGTTGATCCCCGAACACGATCCCGGCTTGATTCCTTCGGATGTTACTCAGACTTCAAAGCTCCAAATCACTTCAATTCATTCCACAATATCTACATAGCTCGGAATCACTCCTAAATGGCATAAAATACACAATTAGTGCAAAACACTAGCAACTAAAGCTAAAACTCAATTAAAGTGCAGTAAATTAGAGTGTAATAAGCGACTAAAATACGCAATTATAGCCTATCATCATACATACTTACAAAATAGTATATTTGCATCATCGTTTAGTATATAAACCTATACAAGTATTTTTCATAATTTTCCATAATTTTTTAAAAGCTTTAAATCAATTTGTTCTGCATTTTATTATATAAATATCCAATAATTATCCTTCAAATTATTTTTTATGATGATTTAATCATCTAAGCTTATTATTTACACCAAAACGTATGTTTTTAATATTTTACAGCATTTTTTCATGATTCCATTTGCAGTTTTAGGCTAATTATACATTCTTGCAACAATAGCCTATATTCATGTATAATTACATTATTTATGCAAAAAATAACTTTTTACATTTTTATAATGATAAGTTTGTAGTTTTAATCATCTTAGTATACAAATAATATTTTTTTATTCATTAATTACTTTTATAAATTAGTTTTTGCTAAAATGTTAGGTATTTAAAAACTAGCCCCACTTTCAAACTTATTTTCGGACCAAACAATGGCCCAAAATACCTAATACACTAGCCCAAGTGACACCAGCCCAAACCAACGACACACTAACTCCCAACCCGATTGCAACCCACCTAAAAAGACCCACCCAACTCCCTTTCGATCTTGGCCATTGATCTCAAATGATCAAGATCCCATAATAATCCCGCACCCCTCTTTATAACCCCTTAAACCTAACCCTAACCCATTTTTCCAAACCGGTCACCCCCGAATTCTCTCGAACCTTCTCCCTCACCTCACAAACCCTAGCTGTCACCCCAAGCCCCCTCTGAATCTAGCCCGTCCATGGATCTTTACCATGATTTGCTTACGTTTCGGGGATTGTATTATTGTTACTGGTACAAATATGGTATTACTTAGTACTTGCCTAATTTTGGCAAGTACCCATCTTTGAACCGAAGGGAATCTGCCTTATTCTTCAAGGTCTGGACGATATTTCGTCCTTATACGATCATAGCAAGGCTGTGAGGCTCTAATCTCCCCAGATCTTCGGCCAATTTCTGATCCTAGTCAAACTAGGGTTTACCGGTCTCTTCTCCTAATCCAAATTTAAATTGATTTAGGTGTTCTTATTTCCTTTTATATTTTGATTGACTGTATTTCCTTACTTATATTCTAATTTTACCACAATATAAACCTATTCCCCTTCCCCTTTTTTGTAGAGACTCGAATCGTTAAAAAAAATTCACTAAAAACTGAAGTTATTGCTCCTTGTTCTCTAATTCTCTTGTTTTATACTCTGGTTCTTGGCCGGCTAAAAGCCAAGGCCACCAAAATTCTGGGTTCTTGCTCTTCGTTGATATTCAGAACACTGTGGACTTTTGATCTTTCTTGTTTTTCGCCTAACTGGTGAGTTACTGGACTTCATAGTTTCGTTCCTATGTACATGTGATTTGCATATGTCTTCTCTCGTGAAGTTTGCTTAATGTGTTCTTCTAGGTTGTCTTATGTGCAATTCTATTTGCTTTACTTCAATTTTAGGTCTCTTTAGCTTTTAGCTTTGTAATGTAGATAGTTTGAAGCATGCTAAACCTGATTCTATTAAATTAGATAGTTTTCGAGCCTGACTAGCCAATATGTTATGAATTACTACTGTCTGGGACCTTTACACTTGTTAGCATCTTTTGGTGTTTAATTTTGCCTTAGGCTATCAATCCTATCATTTGAACATGCTTTGCCTGCATAATTTGTGCTCTCTCTTTCGTTAGCTAGTCATATTTATTCAAAGCACGAACGTTTACGCTCATTGTACGGCACAAGTCTATATTCCTGTCATATTCTGCATTTGTGTGGTGATAGCTTGCCTATATAGCATGTTTTGATCTTGTTCTCTGTCAGTATGCTCTCTAGCATGTTTTGACTCCCCGATTCACTAGCAGGTGTAATCTACTTTTTATCATGATTAAATGTTGTTCTGCTACCAAATTAGTTTGACTATTTCATAACATTAGGACATATTTGGACATTTTCCTTTATTATGAATCAATGTATTTCATCAATCCTGCAAACATGTTCACCCTTTAACTCTACTAATGAATGACTACTTATGCACTAAGTGTAGCACTTGTTATCTGAATCTTTGCTAAGTTTATTCTTAAAACCTAAATCATGTTCGATTATCTGCTCTATGTGTTCAACTTGACTATGTTCGTATCCCTCAGTGGTGTCCCTCAACCTTAGTTTACTCTCTTTCACTGGTTCCCTGGGATGTTTTGAGTTCTCATTCTTAGCGGGCTTAAAGCCAAGGCTACCTAGGTTATATCATTGACCTCCCTAGTGTGAGCACTGCTCGGGGTCCAATTGAGACCCTTGTGAACTCTGACCCACTAGGGTCTAAGGTTCTTTGGCCACTTTTTCCTAATTGCTCAACCCTTTTCACCTACTGAATAAGCCAATAGGCTTGTGTAAATGGTTGTTTTCTGAATCTTTGATTAATAGTGGGTTTTTGCTATTTTGTTTTGGATTGACTGTGACTTCTAGGCTGTGGTGAAACCTGTATGGTTACGAAATTGAAGGCCTGGATGGGCTGGGTATACTTTGGGCCTGTCTTAGGCCCACTATAGTTATTTTGTAACTTTGTAATTTATTTCATTCATTGGGCCTGTAATAATGCTATAATAACAGCTGGGGTGTTAGTAAAATTGGGAAAATGGTTCTATTCTAATGTTTGCATGAAACGGGTAGAAATCCTGCCTATAGGTGTGTTTACCTCAAAAAATGTGAGTAATAATTAAAGGTGATTTGTAGTTTTAAAGATATGTGATTTATTCCAATAATAGTGAATATACAAGTAATATTAGGTTTAAGTAAGAAGAATTGATGAACCAAACGAGTGTTGTTAGAGCAACGGGGACCTCGAGCTCTATTATCTCAGGGGCCTCGAGGTGAATTAAGAGCAAATAAAGTCTGAACAATAAAGTAAAAACAATAAAGCTGAAGAACAATTGTGGAGCATAGTAAACGAGAAAAGCAGAATAGAATGTTCTATTGTAGTGAATGAGATCTGTCTTCACAAAATGATTGGGCTCCCCTTTATATATGAGGGGAAAACCCTAAACTGGTTCATTCCCAATTATGGTAAAGTATTCTATTGGTACAGTTGTATAACAACCTAGTACGGACTCGTACTATTTCGTACAAATCTTATCCCATAATTTATGCCCTGATCCACGTGTCCTTGAGAAATTCCCGCTCTTTCTTGAGTGTTATCAAAATTGTACTGCCCTCGAGGTATGCATTTTCCAGTCAGATCTGGTCTTTACTTCGTGCTGCCCGAATCGAGCCCGTGGTACTGTTAAGTCCTGGAAATCGAGCTCTCCGATTTCGACCGTATACAGATAGTCCCCGCATTTCTTAGAATGAAAAGATAAGAAACGATCTGATTCTCGCCCCTTCGATGTCCTAATCATGATGTCAGTCTAGTGAGATCAGCGGTCTGTGTGATTGAAAAGTCGTGCAAAAGTTATGCCTACCCAGTTTTCGAAAGCCTTTAGTGAAAGACGGCTATTAGTCGTCCGTTTAGCTTCTCCAAAACGCTTAGATAGCCTCTATACATACTTCAATACTTCATTCTTCAAACTTTTACTTTTACAATATCGTCAAATCCTCTCTGCACTTATTCCTTCCTTGTGCCCATTTCTTAACAAGCTCCTTCTCCTACTTCTGAATTTTCACAACAAAAATGGCAAAAACTTCTAAGATAGTTCCACAAAAAGAGAAGGCCTCTTCGTCTTCACAGCCGTCGAATAACAAAATGGTGGTACCTCCTCGCATTGAGGAGTGTACCCTCGGGCTTTTTGATACGTCTTCCGATTTCAAGGTCGACAAGCTTGCTTCGATTCTAGGATGATGTGAACCCATGTCTCGATATATTAGATTAATAACCGAACTCAAACAAGTGAAGGCAGATTGCCGTTGGGGAGATGAAGTGCACGTGGAGATCCCTTCACCTGATGAGGATATTACCACTCACAAAGCGGGGTACCTAAGCGTATACACATACCCATTTACCTTAGGTCCCGTAGATCCTTCTTTGACCTTTCTAGACCCAGTGATCCTCGATTTCTGTCGACAATACCAAGTGACACTCGGCCAAATTTATCCTTCCTTCTGGCAGATTGTCCACCTAATTAGGTACTTTTCGAGCAAAGTCGAGGGGATGTCTTTTACCCTCGACCATCTGATAAGATTATACAGCCCTCGTCTCTATCGAGGTGGTCTGATAAAATTTCAACGTCGATCTCCGACGTCTTTCTTTACTAGCATTGATGAGGATAATGATCGGGGGTGGATGAGCCACTTCGTTCAAGTCAGGACCTCCGACCTGATTCCCGCTGAAAAGATGCCGTTTGCCAAGGAATGGAGTACGAAGCGTAAGTATAGGCCTATCGAGCATGTTTCATTACTTAGACATTTTTCCTTTCCTTTGAACTAACTCCCTTTTGATGATGCAGCCGTTGATTGGTATCCAGGTGCGGTTGCGGACCTCCCGGGCTGGGTTTGGCAACTAGCTTCCACTTCCACATATGCCGAGCACGTCTGGCGCAATTTGGCCAAAGGTTGATGGGAGGCCAAAAACTACGGTTAGTCCTTATTATATGCATATTTAAATCCCTTAGTGAAATACCCCTCAGCAATACAATTAACTTTATGATTGTGCAGCCCTCAGAGAGGTCGTTTCGATGAGACCGCCCCCACCTGGCGAGGGAGAGACCCAAAAACCTGCCAAGGGCAAGAAAAGAAAGAAAGGGTCGCCAGCGGAGTCCCCGAAGCCAAAATAGGCCAAGCTTCGAAAACCTAGGGCCGATACGGTAGCCTTGACTCCGGAAACTGTTGCACGTCTTCGTTCTGAGAACGAAGAGAGAGATGAGGCCGAGGACGAAGATGCTCGCCCGTTAATAACTCGGAGAGGAGGAGGCACCAATCTTTCAAATGCTGCTGAGCCGGAGGCCACCGAAGCGGTTCAACCTCAAGCTGAGGAAGTTCCCGGGGGGAGTTCGAGCAATGTTCTCGAACCGACTAGTGGCAAGAAAGGGCCCTGTCCAAAAGGGCACTTGGTCGATGAACTCAGAGAACCCAGCCCTGAGGTTCCTCGAAGGTGGGAGAAGGCCCCGATTGAGCCGCTCGGGATGATTGACGTGAATGATTCTCCACCAGGCCCATCATTTTCTGAGGGGAAAATACGAGATTCCCAAGATATGAAGACTCCTGATGTGGGAACATTCCACGGGGAGAATGACAATTTCGGTGAATGCCTTGCCGGGATCGAGGAGGGTCCCGACCTTAATGCCTCGTTCATCCTCGAAGAGGCCGAAAAGCTTCGAAAGCAGGTAAACTTTGACTTGATAACTACATTTAGGGTTAGGTTCTTTCTTTTCTAACCTCCTTCCTCTGTGTTTAGTCTGTGATTCTCTTCGATCAAGCTTTTTCCAAGTCTCGAGCTGAGCTTTCTAGATGTGAAGACGAGCTCAGGAAGCTTATGTCAGAGATGGACAGACTCAAGGCTCTCTATGCCCAAAGAGAGGGTGAACTCAATGATCTTCGAGCAAGTTCGGCGAAAGCTTCCCAAGAGCTGGCCGAGCTCGTTGAAAAGGTAATATAGCCTTCGTGGGCGCATTTTGTACTTGTTTGTTTTGGCGTCTAATGTTCCACCTTTGCAGTTCCAGTAGAAGGCCGACCTGGCGGAGCAACTTCGGGAGGAGCTTAAGACCAAAGAGGCTGTAACCCTTGGGTGGAAGCAAAGAATGGATCGCTTGGCCTCCGAATAAAACAGTCTTCGGGAACAACTGGCCTTGGCCGAGAGCCAGCATTGGAGTTCAAAAGAGGAGGGTCGTAAATTTATGGCATCATACTGACACGACTGCTGAGTTGTCTAAGGATAAGTCCGAAGCCGATGCGTTCGTGTCTTCATATCGAACCGATGATGCAGCTGCCAATTCTCGAGTTAGGGAGATATCTGCTGCAGCTGAGCTTAAGTTATACTGCACCGTCAATCATGCTCGGCTAGAATCTCGAAAGCAAACTCTCGAGGAAGTGCATGCCAAAGGCTTTGACCTTTCTGCAGAAATGAGAAGGTGAACGTTTTGGAAAAAGAGGCAGTTGCATTGCTCTCTACTGATGAAGATTCTATCAACAACTTCGAGAGTGGGGAGGACGGAGACGAAGTCCTCGAGGAGGAAAAGGCCCCGGAAGATCAGGCTGCCGAAGGTCAGACCATCGAAAATGTAGTTCCGGTGGATGCAGCCTCCGAGCGAGTGACCCCATCAATAGACTAGGTCCTCTTTAATTTCTTTATTTTATGTAAGGGCTCCATGGGGGAGTTTTGTAAATGTGCTTTGTGAACACAAAGGAAATTTTGTTTCGACCTTGGTTTGTGACGAATCTCATTTTCCTTTATTTACAGAAAATTTGCTTGTACAACCCAAATTATCAGCCTGAGTGTTGGTTCAAACTTAGAACGCGATGAACCCTTAGGTTCTTTACTGATTAACATGATGCCTCTTGAGGTCTTAGGTAATTCTCGAGCTTAGATCGAGCTTGTAATGATGCAACCCTCGGGCCCGAGTTGAATGAGAATGAGGTCTTGGATCTGACATAAAGTTATCCCTTAGACTTCGTGTATAGTCCCCGAGTGAGAATTTTCTCGAGCTCGGTAGCCCTTGGGCTTAGTGGTCGAGTGAGTACTTTCTCGAACTCAAAATAAAGTTAGCCCTTAGCCTTCGTGGATAGTCCCCGAGTGAGAATTTTCTCGAACTCGAAAAGCCCTTGGGCTTGGTGGTCGAGTGAGTACTTGCTCGACATCGAAATAAAGTTATCCCTTAGGCTTTTTTATATTGGCCCTTAGGCTCTTATACATCGGCCCTTAGGCTCTTTAAGTTGGGGCGATTCGGCATCCAAAATGGCTATAATTGTTCCCTCTTTTCGGCTAAAAGACTTAGTTAAAATTTTGTATGCCTTAGCATGTGCTTTTTGTACCCGTTTGGGTTTTTCAAAGGTTCGATTGATTGGAACCTCGTTTGTAATTCGATATGCAATGTTAATCGAATGCCTCTTGAGGTTTCTTCAAAGGCTGATGTTATCGAAGCATTCGCATTATTCGAGGGTTGATTATATCAAAGCCCCTTATAATATGCTTTTGCCGAGGGTAGCCTGATTTAACCGGTTTTTTCGAATTATATGAAGGCCTTTTAGTTCTATGGTGGAAGTCAGACGTCTCCGAGCTGCATTATTTCGGTCGTAGCCTTTTCATGTGATCGTAGTCTTTTATATGGCCGTAGCCTGTAGTCCCCGAGTGTGATGGCCTTGGCCTTAATATCGAGGGGATGCCTCTTTGAGGTCTTGTGAGCTTGAGTGTGCCTCTTTGAGGTCTTATAAGTTCTAGTGTGCCTCTTTGAGGTCCTATAAGATCGAGTGTTCGATGACTCGATGTGTCGATTGTCGATGACAGTCCCCGAGTATTCGGGTGCATTCGAGGTTTTGGCCCTTGAGCCGTTAAATGTGAAAATAGTAGACTTCTTTGAGGCACAAAAAATTTTGATATAATAAGAATGCTTCTTCAAATAATTGATACATGCGTACATATTTTGCCGCTGGGGGTTCGACTATTCTACATAGATACGGTTCATTTGACCGTTTGGCCCATTACAACATTCCCTATCGAGGCCCTTCTTGGCATGAATTGCTTTCTTCGAGAATGCGTCCTCCGAGGGTGATGCCCCCCAGTGTTCGAGGTTGATTGAAAAGAAGCCTTGAATACTTGTTGAATATTCCTTAGGTAGCATATAGGTGTTGCCTCGTTAAAAACCTTGCCGGTAAAATCCATTTGGGATAAAACCCGATCTAAGGGAAAAAGAGTGCAACACATGCTTTAAAACCCAAGGTCTTCGGGCTGAAAGGTGCCTCGATGTTTCCAATCAAACATCTCCAAGGAGTTAGTTTTAAATACGAATGGAAAAAGGGGGAGAAGGTCATACCTCAGCAGTAATAGCGTTTGAGCAACGCTATATTCCAATTGTTTGGTAGTTGCTCGCCTTCCATTGTGCTAAGTTTGTAGGATCCTTTTCGTACGACTCCGAGGACGCGGTACGGTCCTTCCCAATTGTGGCCTAGTTTCCCTTCGCTTGGGTCTCAAGTGTTGAGAGTGACTTTCCTTAGGACTAAGTCCCCGACTCCGAAATATCGAAGGTTCGTCCTTCTGTTGTAAAACCTTTCGATCCTTTGTTTTTGCGCGACCATTCGAATTAATGCGGCCTCACGTTTCTCGTCTAGTAACTCGAGAGAAGTGTTTAAGGCTTCGTGGTTCGAGTCCTCGGTGTTATGCTGGAACCTGACGCTAGGTTCCCCGACTTCGACTGGGATCAATACTTCGGACCTGTATGCTAAGGAAAACGGGGTCTCCCCCGTGCTTTACTTTGACGTTGTTCGATATGCTCATAGCACCTCGGGTAATACTTGTCTCCATTTCCCCTTTGAATCATCTAACCTTTTCTTTAAGTTTCGAATGATGGTTTTGTTTATGGACTCGGCCTGACCATTTGCACTTGGGTGGTAAGGCGCTAATAGAATCCTTTTGATTGTATGGTCCTCGAGGAATTTGGTCACTTTGATGCCGATGAATTGTTTCCCATTGTCACATACCATTTTGGCGGGTATCCCGAACCGACATATGATGTGGTCCCATATGAAGTCGATGATTCCTTTTTCTCTTATCTTCTGGAAAGCCTGCGCTTCTACCCATTTTGAGAAATAGTCAGTCATAAACAAAATAAATTTAGCTTTACCTAGCGCCGTTGGTAGGGGGCCGACGATATCCATCCCTCATTTCATGAATGGCCACGGGGATAGGACTGAATGGAGTTGTTCACTGGGTTGATGGATCATCGGTGCAAATCTTTGGCATTTATCACACCTTCGAACGAACTCCTTGGTATGCTTTTCCATGCTATCCTAATAATACCCTGCTCTGATCACCTTGCGAACCAAAGATTCGGCACCAGAATGGTTCCCACAAGTTCCCTCGCGAATTTCTTGTAATACATAATCGGTGTACCGGGTCCCTAGCGCACTGCCGGTGGTCCATCGAAGATTCTTCTATACAACATTCCATTTTCATCGAGTGAGAATCGAGCTACTTTAGCTCGAAGTGTTCTCGACTCTTTTGGTCCAGGGGGAGCTTCCCATGCTTTAAGTAGTCGATGTCCTCGATAGTTGGACGACAGTCCCCGGGACGATATCATCTTCTTCAATGGATGACCCCAAGTTTGCAAGTGCATCGGCCTCGCTATTATGTTCTCGAGGTACATGGTCCAGTGTCCATTCCTTGAAGCGGTTCAATGTCACTTGAAGTTTGTCTTAGTACTTCGGCATTTGATCGTCTCAAACCTCGAAGCTTAAGTTTACTTGATTTACCACCAAAAGGGAGTCACACTTTGCCTCAATGACCTCTGCTCCAAGGCCCTTGGCTAGTTCGAGACCTGCAATCATGGCCTTATATTCGGCCTCATTGTTAGTCAGTTTAGAAGTTTTGATAGATTGCCTAATGATACCGCCCGTAGGCGGTTTTAAAATGATATTGAGCCCGGATCCTTTCACATTCGAGGCACCGTCAGTGAAGAGGGTCCATACCCCCGATGACGTACCCATTTTTAGCAAGAGTTCCTTTTCTACTTCGGGTATGAGGGTAGGCGCGAAATCGGCCACGAAGTCTGCCAAAATTTGAGACTTGATAGCCGTTCGAGGCTGATATTTGATATCCTACCCTCCAAGTTCGATGGCCATTTGGCCAATCTGCCCGATAATTCGGGCTTATGAAAGACAGTTCGAAGTGGATACGTAGTCAATACACATATAGGATGGCATTGAAAATATGGTTTTAATTTCCTAGATGTGCTTATTAATGCAAGAGCTAACTTTTTCAAATGTGGGTACCTCGTTTCAGAATCTCCTAGGGTCTGACTCACATAATAGACGGGAAATTGCGTACCTTGCTCTTCTCGAACCAACACGCCACTTACCACCACCTCGGACATGACTAAATACAAGTAGAGTGTTTCATCCTCCTTCGGAGTATGGAGCAGGGGTAGGCTCAAGAGATACCGTTTTAATTCTTCCAAGGCTTGTTGGCACTCCGGAGTCCATGCGATGTTGTTTTTCTTCTTGAGTAGGGAAAATAAATGATGTTTCCGATCTGATGACCTCGAGATAAATCAGCCTAGGGCAGCTATCCGTCCGGTCAGCTGTTATACGGCTTTCACATTGTTCACTACGGTGATTTCCTCGATGGCTTTGATTTTATCGGGGTTGATCTCGATACCCCTGTTCGACACTATGAAGACCAAGAACTTGCCCTAGCCGATTCCAAAAGCGAATTCTCGGGGTTGAGCTTCATGTTGTACTTTCTTAGGATATCGAATGTCACCTGCAAATGGGTCAAATGGTCCTCTACGCGCAGGGACTTAACTAGCATGTCATCAATATAAACTTCCATGGATTTGCCTATTTGATGTTCGAACATCTCATTAAATAGGCGTTGATATGTGGCTCCTGCATTGAGGGAATCACATTATAACAATACGTACAATACTTCGTGATGAACGAAGTCTTTTCCTGGTCCTCTGAGTTCATTCGAATTTGGTTGTACCCGGAGTAGGCATCGAGAAAGGTAAGGATCTCGTCGCCGGCTGTAGGACCGATTAAATGATCGATGTTGGGCAATGGGAAAGAATCATTAGGGCATGCTTTGTTCAAATCTTTGTAGTCTACACATATTCTAAGTTTATTTCCCTTTTTAGGTACTACCACTACGTTAGCTAGCCATTCGGGATATTTTACTACCCTAATGGATCCTATCTTGAGAAATTTGGTTACCTCTTCTTTGATGAATGCGTGCTTTACCTCGGACTGAGGTCTCCTCTTTTGCTTCACCGGTTTAAATATGGGAACGACACTTAGTCGATAGGTAGTTATCTCCGGTAGGATCCCTTTCGTTCTAGAATATGCTCGATCAATATGGCCTGCTCGAGTTCTTCGACCATGGAATTTATCGCATCCGATTCCTCGGGGGCCATGAAGGCTCGGGGGGTGAGGAGATCTTCTTCTTCGTCCTCGACTACCTGTTCATCGATCACCTGTCCCTCGGGCTTAACCGAGGGTATGGGCTGTGATTGCTATTTGGCCACCTGTTTGTCCTTTGACTTTTCCGATGTGGATGGTGTCGATACCGGTGCCAAGTCGTGTACTGCAAATATCTTCTTAGCTGCATGTTGCTCTCTATACACTGTTTTCACGCCATCCTTTATTGGGAACTTTATCATTTTATGAAGGGCCGATGGCACCGCCCTCATGCTATGGATCCACGGCCTTCCAAGCAAAGCATTATACATCATGTCACCTTCGATGACATGAAATTTGGTGTCTTGTATGGTTCCGGCCACGTTGACTGGGAGGATGATTTCTCCCTTCGTTGTTTCACTCGCCATGTTGAAGCCATTCAAGACTCGAGATGCTGGTATGATTTGATCGAGCAACCATAGCTGCTCCACGACCCTTGACCTAATTATATTTGCCGAACTACCTGGATCCACGAGAACACGTTTAACTTGAACTTTATTTAAAAGGATAGAAATTACCACTGCATCATTGTGAGGCTGAGATAAGGCCTCGATGTCTTCCTCGCTGAATATGAGGGTGTCCTTGGGCATGTAGTCCCGTGTCCGCTTCTCCCTTGTGATGGATACTTTGGTACATTTGAATATGGATCCCTGTGGGACGTCGACTCCACCGACGATCATGTGAATGACATGTTGAGGTTCTTCAGGTTCATTCTTCCTGCTTGCGTCTCTTTCTCGGAAATGGTTCTTGGCCCGGTCACTGAGAAATTCATGAAGATGCCCCTCGTTGAACAACCGGGCTACCTCCTCTCTAAGCTGCCTGTAATCCTCGGTCTTATGCCCATGAGTACCATGATACTTGAACATCAAGTTGGGGTTCCTCTGAGAAGGATCGGTCAGTATAGGCTTGTGGCCATCTAGTATCTCTAATTTTGCCCATAGGTGAGACGCTACCCGAGGCATCGACGCTAAAGTTGTACTCTGATAATCGAGGTGCCTCCACAAGTCCCAAGTGTCTATCAAACCCGATTTTGCTCATGAGTCCTCTTGAACTTTGACCTCGATCTGCTCTTCGATCATTCTGAGGTATGTTACGCCTTGAACTGTTCCTTCGATCTTTGACGTATGGTTGACATCTTTCCTTATTCGACCTTGACTCCCTATCTGCATTTCCTGACTCCTTTGCTAGTAACCTTCTTGGATAAACTGAGCCCGTCATCCTCGACCCTAATTTTTGATTGGTACCTGTTATGCACATCCGCCCAAGTCACGGTGGGATACTCGATCAAGTTCTGCTTCGGCTGCTTCGAAGCTATTGAACTTCATTCATTTAGCCCCTGTGTGAAGGCTTGTATGGCCCAGTTATCGGAGACTGGTGGTAACTCCATTTGTTATGACTGGAAGCGGGATACAAACTCCCTCAGCATCTCGCTATCCCTTTGCTTTATTTTGAATACATCGGACTTCCTTGTTACGACTTTTGTGGCACTGGCATGTGCCTTTACAAATGAGTCTGCCAACACGGCCAACGAATCAATAGAGTTCGGGGGCAAGTTATGGTACCAAATCATGGCACCCTTAGACAGAGTTTCCCCAAACGTTTTTAGCAAAACAAACTCATTCTCATCGTCTTCCAAATCATTTCCTTTTATGCACAAGTATATGTGGTGATGTGCTCGTTGGGATCAGTGGTCCCATTGTATTTTGGGATGTCTGGCATCCGAAACTTCTTTGGGATGGGCTTCGGAGACGCACTCTAGGGGAATGCTTTTTGCACGAACTTCTTCGAGTGCAGTCCTTTCAAAATCGGAGGTGCTTTCGATATTTGGTCGACCCTCGAGTTGTATGCTTCCACCTTTTTGTCGTTGTCCTCAATTATTTTTTCTCCTGACTCAATCCTCTTCGTGAGTTCCTCGAGCATTCTCATGACGGTGGGTTCAGTTCCCGAGCTGTTGTTGCTTGATCTCTCTGGGGTGGCTCAACACGATGAGCGGTTTCTAGCCCAGCCACGTCGGAGTCTTTTGCTGACTCTGTAACTGGGTGATAGCAACTTGTTGTGCTTGCAACATCTCAAAAATCACTTGTACACTAACTTCTCTTTCTCCTTGAGCCTGTGTCCTTTGAGCGTCAGGTTGATCCCCTCCGCGTACACTTCCTTCGACATCAGTGTCCAAATCGACGTTCACGGCAATGTGTGAACCAACATCGACGGGGTTTGGCGCTAGTGCTACCCCAGGGTTTAGTGGTGGCACACCGGTCCCTGCAACTGTTGCATTGTTTTCTACATGGGATCCGAGACCGTCGTTTCCATGCACGGGTGCATCTGCTAAGCTAGACATATCTTAGCCTGAAACAATGAATCTTTGACAAGAAAAAGTGTGAATAATAACGTGTGTTATCAGAAAACTAGCACTAAAATAATCACTATTATCTTTAGCCCAACGGTGGGCGCCAAACTATTTACCTCAAAAAATGTGAGTAACAGTTAAAGGTGATTTGTGGTTTTAAAGATATCTGATATATTCCTATACTAGTGAATATACAAGTAATATTAGGTTTAAGTAAGAAGAATTGATGAACCAAACCAGTGTTGTTAGAGCAACGGGGACCTTGAGCTCGATTATCTTGGGGGCCTCGAGGTGAGTTAAGAGCAAATAAAGTATGAACAATAAAGTAATAACAATAAAGCTGAAGAACAATTGTGGAGCACAATAAACGAGAAAAGTATAATAGAATGTTCTATTGTAGTGAATGAGATCTGTCTTTACAAAATGATTGGGGTCCCCTTTATATAGGAGGGGAAAACCCTAATATAGTACATTCCCAATTATGGTAAAGAATTCTATTGGTACAGCTATATAACAACCTAGTACGGACTCGTACTATTTCGTACAAATGTTATCCCATAATTTATGCCCTGATCCACGTGTCCTTGAGAAATTCCCGTTCTTTCTTGAGTGTCATCGAAATTGTACTGCCCTCGAGGTAGATCTTGACGGGTCTCTGATTTGCTCCCTCGAGGTATGCATTTTCCTGTCAGATCTGGTCTTTACTTTGTGCTTCCCGAACTCGAGCCTGGGGTACCATTAAGTCCTCAAAATCGAGCTCTCCGATTTTGACCGTATACAAGGTGTTTAATTTGTTCAACATGTTCGGCTCCTACGTGTTGTTACATAACCTGCCTATAGGACCTGAGTGTTTAATTCGCTCAACATATTCTACTCCTATGTGTTATATTAGATATCATGCCTATATGAAATAAAATGACCAATATTTCAACTGCAGCATATTCATTAGATACTATGATCATAGGATTATATTAGCTTATGTTCTACTGATCTTCATCTAGAAATCATGCCTATAGGACTTCAATTGGTTAATTTGTTGTTGTTTTAATACTGTCCACCTAGAAGACATGCCTATAGGGGCTAAGTATTAAAAAAAGTCAATTTCAATTACTAATCGTTAGAAATCCTGCCTATAGAATATTATCACTCGCTTTAAAGTGTTAATATTAAGCTTTCAAACACTGTTTCATTGCTTACCTCTACCACCATTAGAAAGCATGCTTATAGGATCAAACTGAGTAACTCTGAGTATTTCCAACGGTCATCACTGCCAACTACTATGTAAATCACCTAGAGATCATGTTTATAGGTTCAATCACGTATAATTTGTAATTTCAATAATCAGCATGCAATACCAGATTCCCCTAAACTATATAATTATTTAGAAATCATGTCTATAAGATGGCACCTTGCATTTGAAACTGCCTGCACGAGGTCACATAGAAACCATGTCTATAGGGCCTATTGGTTTTAATTTGGCTCAATTCTGAAAACGCTTAATGTGAAAATTTGTTCGCGTGCATTTGTTGTCCAAGTGTGGAGGCTAACTTGAGCCCTTAATTGCCTTTACATGAAGCCCAACTTGTTTTGTATGTCGCCTAGTTTTATCGTTTTTGAGCAGCCTAAGTTAAGTCTAGAACTATCCAAAATAGAGGTCCAAACGTCTCCTGGACCATAGGCATGGGACGAGTAGTGCACGCATAAGACACGATTTAGAATCAATTAGTGTGCTCTAGGTAACAAACTTAAAGATAGTAATCGGGTAGCAGGAGATGATAGTCTGTGCCCGCTGAATAATACGAGTAACATCCCATCTCGAGGGAGTTACGAAGTATTATTTATGTTGCACGGGGTGATCCTTTAGGCTAAAAAACTTAGGACCCCCCCCCCCACCATCTTGTTTTTAAATTATTGGTGTTTATTCAAGGACCTTTGCTAATAACTGCCCAAACTTCTTGTCTTTCTCTCTGTTTATTTGACTAATTCATATAATTCGATTTCGACCGGGACCCACAGTTGTGGACCTTGAAGAGTGCCTTACACCTTCTCTTCGAGGTAATTTGAGCCATTGCCCAATCTTTGGTGACGCAAACTGGTTAAACCAGAGTTATTTGCAAATAGGTTCCCTAACGCACCTCAAACCCGTTAGGTGGAGACTCTCTATTTTAGCACTTTCCTTAAAAGAGTACGTGTCGAAACCCGCTTTCGCGAGAAAAAGGGGCGCGACAAATAGTGTTGAAGTCTAGCACATGTGACAAGTCGGCGTGATACTTCCGGAGCATAGACACGCGAAAAACTGGATGAACCCCGAAGAGGTTAGGAGGTAAAGCAAGCTCATAATACACCTCCCCAACTCGCCTCAACACCTCAAATGGGCCTATAAACCTGGGGCTCAATTTGACCTTCTTTCCGAATATCACAATCCCCTTCATCGGCGAGACTTCCAAGAGAACCTTCTCGCCTACCATAAATGATACATCACGCGCCTTCTGATCCGCGTAACTCTTCTGCCTGGACTGTGCTGTGCAGAGTTGCTCCTGAATCAACTTTACCTTTTCGAAGGCATCCTTCACCAGATCAGTACCATATAACCTAGCCTCGACAGGCTCGAACCACCCGATGGGAGAACGACATCGCCGACCGTATGAAGCCTTAAATGGAGCCATCTTGATGCTGGACAGATAGTTGTTGTTGTAAGAAAACTCGGCCAAGGGCAAGAACTGATCCCACTACCCTCCATAGCCAATCACACATGCTCTGAGAATGTCCTCCAAGATCTATGATGTCCGCTCCAACTGCCCATCGGTCTATGGATGAAATGTTGTGCTGAGCTTTACGAGGGTCCCCAACTCGCTCTTTATGGCTCTCCAGAAATGGGAAGTGAACTGAGGTCCTCTATTTGATATGATGGAAACAGGCACACCGGGAAACGAAACTATTTCCCGAATATAAATCTGGCCAACTTCTCTGAAGTATAGGTAGTTGCAACCGGAATGAAGTGTGCCGACTTGGTCAACCTGTCGACAATGACCCAAACTGCATCAAACTTCCGTAAGGTCCGCGGAAATCCAGCTACAAAGTCCATAATGATGCACTCCCATTTCCACTCAGATATAGTCATTTGCTGAAGTAGGCCACCTGGCCTGTGGTGCTCATACTTACCTGCTGGCAATTCAAGCACCTAGCTACATACTCCACTATGTCTTTCTTGATCCGCCCCCACCAATAATGCTGTCTCAAGTCACGATACATCTCTGTAGCACTTAGAATACCGTGAACTGCGTGCCTCTTCTAGGATCCTATCCCTCAAGCCATCGATATTAGGAACACATAGGCGACCCTGGAGTCACAGAACACCATCCTCGCCAATAGAAACCTCCTTGGCACCACCCTATAGTACCGTCTCTTTGAGAACTGCCAAATGCGGGTCATCAAACAATCGAGCCTTGATCTGCCCCAATAATGAAGACTGGGCAACAACACATGCAAGAGCTCAGCTGGGCTCCGAAATATCCAACCTCACAAGTCTATTAGCCAAGGATTGAATGTCCAAAGCTAGTGGCCTCTTCTCTGTTGAAATAAATGCCAAGCTACCCATACTCTTTGTCTTCCTGCTTAAGGCATCCGCGACCACATTTGCCTTGCCCGGATGATAAAGAATGGTGATGTCATAATCCTTCAGTTACTCAAGCCATCTACGCTACCTCAAATTGGGATCTCTTTGCTTCAACAAATGTTGTAAGCTGTAATGATCAGTGTAGACCTCACATGACACCACATAAATGTAATGCCTCCAGATCTTAAAAGCATGAACAATCGCGGCTAACTTTAGATCGTGCACAGGCTAATTCTTCTCATGAATATTCAGCTCACGTGAAACATATGCAATTACTCGCCCCTCCTGCATCAATACACAACCCAAGCCAACGCGTGAAGCGTCACAATACACTGTATACATCCCCGAACCAGAAGGCAACACTAGAACCGGTGTTGTAGTTAAAGTTGTATTGAGCTTTTGAAAACTCACCTCACAATCATCTGACCAACATAATTGAGCGCCCTTCTGGGTCAATCTAGTCAAAGGTGCGGCAATGGATGAAAAGCCCTGCACAAACCGACAATAATATCCTACTAACCCCAACAAACTCCTGATCTCAGTCACTGAAGTGGGACGTGGCCAACTCTGAACTGCCTCAATCTTCTTGGGATCCACCTTAATACCCTCTCCTGATACAACATGTCCTAAGAATGCCACAGACTCTAGCCAAAACTTACACTTGGAGAACTTAGCATATAACTTTTGTTCCCGCAATGTCTGAAGCACCACTCTCAAATACTGCTCGTGCTCCCCCAGGTTACATGAGTAAATCAAGATGTCATTAATGAATACGATAACAAAGGAATCAATATAAGGCCTAAACACCCGGTTCATCAAATCCATAAATGTCGTTGGGGCATTAGTCAAGCCAAAGGACATCACTAGGAACTCATAATGGCCATATCTAGTACGGAAAGCAGTCTTAGGAACATCTGAGTCTCGAAGCTTCAACTTGTGGTAACCCATCTCAAGTGATCTTAGAAAACACCCTACAACCCTGCAACTAGTCAAACAAATCATCGATACGCGGCAATGGGTACTTGTTCTTGACGGTGACTTTGTTCATCTAGCGGTAATCAATGCACATCCGCATAATCCCATCTTTCTTCTTCTCAAACAACACTGGTTCACCCCAAGGTGATACACTTGGTCTCACAAACCCCTTTGCAAACAACTCCTCAAGTTGCTCCTTTAACTCTTTGAATTCTTTCGGAGCCATACGGTACGGTGGGATGGATATGGGCTAGGTACCTGGAGTCAAATAAATACAGATATCAATATCACGATCCGGTGGCATGCCTGGAAGGTCAAAAGGAAACACATCAGCAAATTCCCGGGCTACTGGCATTGGATCAATCGTCGGAGACTCACGATGGTGTCCCGAACGTAAGCTAGATAAGCCAAACAACCCTTCTCAACCATGTGTCGAGCCTTCAGAAAAGAGATGACCCGACTAGATGTACTAACGGAGGAACCATTCCACTCCAACCTCGGCAACTCTAGCATCGCTAAAGTAACAGTCTTAGCATGGCAGTCAAGGATGGCGTGATACGGGATAACCAGTCCTTGCCCAGGATGACCTCAAAGTCGGTCATATCAAGTAACAAGAGGTCCTCTCTAGTCTCGTATCCACATAATGTGACCATGCAAGACGGATAGATCCGATCCACAACCACATCGCCCATAGGAGTGGACACATAAATAGGAGTACTCAAAGACTCACGAGGAATATCCAGGAAATAAGCAAACAGAGATGATACATATGAATAGGTATACCCTGGATCAAATAGTACCGAAGCATCCCTATTGCAGACAGAAATAATACCTATGATCACGGCATCTGAGGCTAATGCATCTGGTCTAGCCGAAAAAGCATAGAATCTGGCTGGACCACCGGCTGGCTGGCCTCCGCCTGACTGAATAGTAGCTAACTGACCTCCATCTGCCTAGCCTCCACCTCTAGGATGGCCCCTAGCAGTCTGCCCTCCGCCTCTGGGTGACCATACAGCCGGTACTGTAATCATGGGTTGCTGAACCTGCTGTACTGCTTTGCCCCGAAGCCTGGGACATTATCTCCTCATGTCACTAAGATCTCCGCTCTCAAAACAGCCCATTGGTACGGTGGCCTGCTGCCCTGATGTCTGACCCTAATGGCCTGTAGACCCACTAGAGGAAGCCTGAATAGCCGGTGGGCGGTATGAACTCTCTGACATGGCACTAAAATAGGATCTGGAAGAGCCCTGGTGACTTGAGTACCCAATGGAAGAACCCTGGATGGTTGGTGGGCGGTAAGAGCCCTCTGGTGATGTGGCGCTGAAATAGGGGTGCACTGGAGCACCTCGAGGAGGTGGTGGTGCTAAATATGGGCCCTGCAAGGCTAATCCCTCCCAAACTGACCTCTGCTCCTAGCCGGAGCACCTCTAAACTCTCCAAAGAAACGGTTCCTCTTGTCCTGCTGCATCTACTCTCTACCCCTCTGACGGTAGCCCTCAATCCTTCGAGCAATCTCCACTACCAGCTGATAAGAAGTCCCTATCTCAAACTCTCGGGCCATATTGGCCCTAATACTGGAGTGCAGTCCCACATCAAACCTTCGCACTCTCTCTGCGTCCGTATGAAGTATAATAAGTGCATGGCGAGACAACTCAGAAAACCTTGCCTCATAGTCGGTCACCGACATCTGACCCTGCTCAAGTTGCTCAAACTGATACCGCAACTCTTCCCTCTCGGAGGGTGGAATATACCTATCCAAGAAAAGCTGTGTGAACTGTCCCCAAGACATAGGAGGAGAACCCGCTGGTCTGCCAAGAAGATAACATTGCCACCACCTACGGGCCCAGCCCTCTAGTTGGAAAGTAGTGAAGTCAACTCCATGAGACTCCAATATCCTCATATTTTGCAGTATGTCCCTGCACCTATCGATGAAATCATGGGCATCCTCATGACGCTCGCCTCCGAAGACAGGAGGGCGTAGCCTAGTCCATCGGTCTAATAACTTCTGCGAATCGCCGTCTGCAGCTGGTCTAGGCTCACGTGCCACTATTGCAACTGGCTGGGCCCCATCCGCGGGTAATGCACCCAGAGTCTAATACACCGCAGCTGCATGCCCAGGAGACTGGGCAGTAGGGGTTTGTGTTTCCCCTCCTGCCTGAGATGTGGTTGGGTCTGCTAGAAATAAACTAGCCTGGGTTATAGAGTCCATGAACCGAATCATATGGCCCATGACCTCCTGAAAGCCTGGTGCTATCATGAAATCCGTCGAAGCAGGCTCTTGTGCGGGCACCTCGCCCTGCTCCTCAATAATGGGATCCTCTACTGGATTCGCTGGTGGTGCAACTGGGATAACTCTTATCTCGGGTGTGTGCCCTCCCCCGACCTTTACCTTGGCCTCTAGCAACGGGGGGAGCAGCTCCTCCCGAATTTGAAATGTTAATTGTGCGCGTTCTCACCATCTGTGAGAGAATAAGAGAGAGAATTTAGTATACCGTCAACTTCACGATAGAAGATGAATAAAGAGTAGTTTCCCAACACCCCATAGCCTCTCGAAGATAAGTACAGACGTCTCTGTGAACCTAGTACAGACATCTCGAAGATAAGGTCTGCCCATGACTTGTGAGACCTACGTGAACCTAGTGCTCTGATACCATGTTGTCACGACCCAAATTCCACTATAGGTCGTGATGACGCCCAACACCTCTATTAAGTAAGCCAACACTGATAAACTAGTAAATTCCCATTTTTATTAAACAATTCCAACATCTAACTTTACCTAAATTCAAGCATTTGATAAATAATGAATTTTTAAGGTAAGCAAAACGAAAACCACTAGAAGAAATCATGACCATAGAAATACAACCCAAAAATCAAGACTACTAATGTGTGCCATGATCTAGTGTCACAAGTGTGAGAGCAACAAGCAGAATATACAAAAGATGACTATCCTACTGTCTGAAATAGAATAGACAGGCATAAACAAAAGAGAAACTCCGGCATACTGCTGAACGGCTCGAAAGGGGCAGCTCACCGTGAAGTCTCGGTCCAAGATCAAGTATGCGCGACGGGCGGGTAACTAGATGCACCTACCTCAGATCCTGTACAATTAAGTACATAAGCGTAGTATGAGTACATAAATAATATGTACCAAGTAAGTATGCAGTCTAACCTCGAAGAAGTAGTGACGAGGGGTCGACTTGACACTTACTAGGGCCAACAATAATATAATTAAAGTGTTATGCTGAGCATGGATATCATGAATAATAATGACAGTTTAATAACAAGAAGTGATGAGTTCTTCTTTCATAGATATGATTTCCATTTCAGTCCCATCATTTAAACACTTACATTTCAAGGCATTTAAGCAGTATGAATCACAGAGAATTCCAAATAATTAACATGCGCAATTACGTCGAGGCCGTACGGCCCGGTACAACATCATATTAAAATGTGCACTACCGGAGGGTCGAACAGCGTTAATCATAGATGCATGTATTTACTACCGATGCACTCAGCCCGATCCACAAATAACAATTTATTATTAAGAAAGCATACGTTTCTCGTTTACAGTCAAGTATTTCATACAAACCCTTAAGTAAGTGAGTATAACTTTCTATAATTATTTTACAAAAATCCAGCATGACTTAAGTGATCATAATAGCAAGTAAGGACGCAAGCATTTCAAATATAGTAGGATACCGGTCCTAAACTACCCGGACAATAACATAATAGTAGCTACGTACGGACTCTCGTTACCACGTACATACGTAGCCTCCACACATAGGTACATACATTTATTTAAGTTACCTATGGGGTTAATTCCCTCTTACAAAGTTAGAAAGGAGGCTTACCTCATCTCAAAGCCTACTTTCCAATACAAGAACGTGCTAAAACCTCCAAATTTGACGTCAAACGACTCGAAACTAGTCAAACATTACATAAACTAATCAATATATGCTCAAAAGTTCATAATCCATCATTTAAGTGATTACCCAACCTAAATTGCAAGATTCCTACAATTCACCCCCGGGCCCACATGCTCGGATTCCGGAAATTTTTAAAGGAAGTTGTTACCCATAACCTTAGGAACACAAATATATGATTTCTACTAAATTCCATAACAAATTTCGTGGTTAAATCTCATTTTTGGCAAATCCCTAGGTTTTTACCTAAACCCTTGATTTTCCCTAGTTTTTACATGTTAATCTACCCATAATCCATGTATTGAACTCACAATAGGTAGAAATTACCTACCTCCAAAATCTAGGTGGAAATCTCTCTCAAAAAGCTCCAATAATCGTCCAAAGAGTGAGAGAAAATGAGTGAAAAATGCCTATGTCCCGTATTAAATGAAGTGCACTGCCTCCATGTTTTCTACACCTGCGGTCGCTGGGCCGCATCTGTGCCCCCGCTTCTACGGAAATGGGCTGGGTTGGCTGGCATCGCACCTGTGGATAGGCTTCCGCTTCTGTGAAAAGGGAGCCGCTTCTGCGGCACCTGGGCTGCCCTTCCTTGGCCGCTTCTGCGAAGCTTGGCCCACACCTGTGAGCTCGCACCTGCGGCTGACCAACTACAGGTGCGGTTGTGACAACAGCTGGAGCTTCAGCTCTTGCTCCAACTTTTAACTTGGTTCGGGCCTCGTCTGATTGACGCTCGGGGCTCCCGGGGCCCCGCCCAAACATACCAACAATTTTAAAATCATAAAATGGACTTGCTCAACATTAAAACTAAGAATCACACCCTAAAACCAATTGAATCAAACTTATAAACTTCAAGTTCCTCAATTTACTTCAAATGTGCCGAAACGTACTTATACTACTCGTAATGACACCAAATTTTGCGTGCAAGTCTTAAATGACATAACGGAACTATTCCCTATCTCGGAATTATATTTAGACCTTGATATCACCAAAACCCACTTCAAACCAAATTTAAAGAACTTCTAAAAACCTTCAAGAACCAACTTTCACTATTAGGCACCAAAACGCTCCCGGGTCATCCTAAATCCAATCCGGACATACGCCCAAGTCCTATATCATCATACGAACCTATTGGGACCGTCAAATCCCGATTCTGAGGTCTTTTACTAAAAATGTTGATCGAAGTCAAACTTGGCCTTTTGGGCCAACCTTAAGGAACCAAGTGTTCTGATTTCAACCCAAACTCTTCCAAATCCCGAACCAACCATCCCCGCAAGTCATAAATCAGTAAAAGCAAGTGTGGGTAGTCTTATTTAGGGGAATAGGATTCTAAAAAGCGATACGATCTATCGGATCGTTACATGAACAATGGCTCAAGCGCATGGAGAGGGTCTTTGAACAACTAGAGTGTACTAATGCTGCCAAATGTAAGTATTATATCTCTCTTTTACAAAAAGATTCCAATGCTTGGTGGGTAAGTGTGCCAAATGCAAAAGCAAAACCTTCGATGCTTACTAGGGATGACTTCGTGAAAGCATTTCGCGCGGAATATGTCCTCCCCCCCCCCCCTTCCCCGTCCCCGTCTATTGTGAGGCTAAGAAAAAAGAGTTTCTGAATTTAACACAAGGGAGTATGTCAATTGTATATCAACAAGCATTTCTCAGGCTTTCTCGCTACACTGGAGTTATTATTGATGATGAAAGAGACAAGTGCAGAAGATTTGAAGAAGGTTTGAATGGTTCCATCCCAAAATCTGTGGCAATCTTGCAACTTGAGGATTTTTTCAAGCTAGTTTCAGCTGCTCTTACTTTGGAAAGAATTGACAGGGAAGAAGCTAGTAGGAGAGAAAATAAGTTTAGGAAGGGTAATTCAGATTACGGCGGTCCATACAAGAAGGGAAAGTTTGACTATTCCAAGACTGAAAGTGCACAGAAGTCATCATATCATAAGTAGAATAAGCCAAATTTCTCTATTGCAAGTACTTCAAGTTATAGCCAAGGAAAAACTTATATACCTACTTGTGGACAGTGCGGGAAGAATCACTATGGTGCATGAGGAAGAGCTTCTAGTTCTTGTTTTAATTGTGGAAGTTTGGATCATAAAGTGAAGGATTATCCTAATCCAAATCATCTTTCTTCTACACATACAGAGGGCTCAGTTTAAAATCCTGTCACTACTCACTCTCAAGCTAATAGTGGTGCAAGACTTAGAAATATGCAAACAACGGGTTCGGGTGGAGCTAATCAGGCTAGCGTGTCGAGAGCTACTGCACGAATCTATGCTGTGAGATAGAAGAATGACCAAGATGGCCCGGACGTGGTTGTTGGTAAATCTCACTTATTTGGCATATCTGTTGTTACGTTATTTGATCCTGGATCTTCGCACTCTTATGTTTGCTCATCACTTGAAATTCCTGATACTGTTAAATCTGTGAGACTTGACTTTGATGTGCTTGTCATGAGTCCATTAAGTCATCAGGCTGTTGTTAATAGGAATTACTGATATTGTCCATTCATGATTCAAAATCTAGTCTTCCTTATAGACTTGCGTGAAATGCCCTTCCAAGACTATGATGTTATTGTTGGTATGGATTAGCTCCGTAGGCACCATGCATTGGTCGATTGTAGGTTGAAGAAAGTTACTTTTACAACTCCTGCATATTCACACATAGTAGTTCAAGGCAAAATATCATTAACGTCTAATATTATTTATGCGGTCTTTGCAAGGAAGATGATTCGCCAAGGTTGTGATGCCTATCTTGCTCATATAATTGATACACGATTTGGGAGTCCAAGTCTTAAGGACATACCAACTGTGTACGACTTTCCTGATGATCTTCCTAGGTTGCCTCCAGAATAGGAGATTGAATTTCATATAGAGCTTGTCCTAGGAACTACTCCTATTTCTATCGCTCCTTACAGAATGGCTCCAGCCGAATTAAAAGAGTTGAAGGCTCAATTATAAGAACTTCTTGAGAATCTGTCCCGGTATTTCTCCTTGGGGAGCTCCTGTTTTATTTGTGAAAAAGAAAGATGGCACTCTTAGGCTTTGCATTGATTACCGATAACTGAACAAGGTAACAATCAAGAATAGATACACACTGCCTAGAATCGATGACTTGTTTGACCAACTGAAGGGTTCCATCTTGTTCTCAAAAATTGAATTGAGGTCTGGATATTATCAGTTGCGAGTGAGGGACCAAGATGTTCCTAAAAGTGCTTTTAGGATCAGGTATGACCATTATGAATTTTTGGTAATGCCATTTGTCTGAGTGAATCTTTTGGGGCATATTGTAGGTTGATCCTAGTATGATTATAGCTATTGTTGATTGAAAATCCCCTAAAACTACTAAGATCAGAAGTTTCTTGGGTTTAGCAGGATACTATAGGAGGTTCGTGAAGGTCTTCTCTATTATAGCTTCTCCTTTGACCAAACTTTTGACGCCAAGTTTGTGTGGGATGACAAGTGTCAAGAGAGCTTTGAAAAGCTCAAATCCTTATTGACACAAGCTCCAATACTTTCTTTGCCAGCTGAAGGGAAAGATTATATGATATACAGTGATGCATCTCACCGTGGCTTGGGTTGTGTTTTGATGCAAGAAGGGAAAGTAATTGCTTATGCCTCTCAAAAGTTGAAATCCCATGAGTTGAATTATCCCACTCACGATCTTGAACTTGCTGTTATTCTTTTTGCCTTAAAAATTTGGAGGCATTACTTGTACGGGGAGAAGTGTCATATATTTACTGATCACAAGAGTTTGAAGTACTTGGGCACACAAAAAGAGTTAAACTTGAGACAACGTATATGGCTTGAACTCATCAAAGATTATGAGTGCACGAGTGATTATCATCCCGATAAAGCCGTTGTGGTTGCATATGCGTTGAGTCGCAATTCCCTTGCAAGTTTAACTCTAAGTCCTTTATCTTTGCTTCTTGAATTAAGATCCATAAATGCTTGTCTTTCATTTAATTCTAATGGTTCTATCATTGCTAATTTGCAGGTCAAGCCAATCTTACTTGAGCAGGTCTAAGAAGCGCAGAAGTTAGATGAGTAGCTTATGAAACGGGTTGAAGAAGTCCAAAATAGAAGAGAATCATATTTTACATTGAAAAAGATGGTACCTTATTTTGTAAAAAATAGGTTGTGTGTTCCTAATGATGATGAATTGAGGAAGGAGATCTTGATTGAAGCACATAGTTCACCTTATGCAAAGCATCCTGGAGGTACTAAAATGTACCGGACCATTAAGGAGCCCTACTGGTGGAGTGGTATGAAGAAAGATATTGCAGAGTTCATTTCTAAATGCTTGGTTTGTCAACAAATTAAAGCTGAACATCAAGTAATAGCTGGTCTACTGCAACCCTTGTTAATACCTGAGTGGAAATGGGAAAGGATAACGATGGACTTCCACGCACTCAAAGGAATCATGATGCAATTTGGGTCATTGTAGACACACTAACTAAGAGTGCTCATTTCTTGGAAATCAGAATGGACTACTCACTCGAACATTTGGTAGAATTATACATTAATGAGGTTGTGAGGCTGCAAGGAATCCCTGTTTCTATTGTGTCTAACAGGGATGCAAGGTTTACATCCAAATTTTGGTCTAGCTTGCAAGAAGCTTTGGGTTCCAGGTTGAATTTTAGTACTGCTTTCCATCCATAAACAGATGGCTTGTCTGAGAGTGTAATACAAATCTTAGAGGATATGCTTCGAGCCTGCATTATTGAGTTTGAGGGTAGTTGGGACAAACACTTAGCCCTGATAGAATTTGCTTACAATAATAGCTACCAATCAAGTATAGGCATGCCTTCCTATGAAGCTTTATATGGGAGAAAATGTAGAACGCGTCTTTGTTGGAACGAGGTTGGTGAAAGAAATTGGTGGCTGCTGAGATTGTGCAAAAAACTGAAGATAAGGTAAAAATCATCAAGGATCACTTAAAAATTGCTTCATATAGACAAAAGTCTAATGCTGATCTTAAGAGGCGTGATATTGAGTATCAAGCGGGTGATAAGGTATTCTTAAAGGATTCTCCATGAAAGAAGTATAGGAGATTTGGCCAAAAAGGTAAACTTAGTTCTCGATTTGTTGGACTTTATGAAGTGCTTGAGAGAGTTGGCCAAGTTTCTTATAAACTAGCTCTTACACCTAAGTTAGACAAGATACATAACTTCTTCCATGTTTCTATGCTCAGAAGATACCGCTCATATCCATCTTATGTTCTTCCTATTGAATCTATTGAGGGCAATCCTGATTTGACATATGGAGAAGAGCCAATCCAAATCTTAGCGCGTGAGATAAAAGAGCTTAGAAATAAGAGAATCCCCTTAGTGAAGGTTCTTTGGAGAAATCATTCTGGCGAAGAAGCAACCTGGGAGAGAGAAGAGGATATGCGAGTTCGATATCCACATTTTTTTTGGGACTAGTATAAGGTAAATTTCGGGACGAAATTTATTTAAGGGGAGAGAGTTTTAACACCCTAAAGTTTTAACTAATATTTTCATCTCGATTGATAATCTTTATAATGAGAATAGATGTTACTTCGCACTTCCTAAACGTGAGTTTGACAATATAGAAAAGTTGCTTACTCTAGATTGTGTTAATATGTACAAAAAAGTTCCATGGTGTTTTTGATTAATTGTTAATATATATATATATATATATATATATATAAATCTTCCATATTATCTAAAGATATTTAGTAGTTTGGGCAGCCACTTTTGCTTTCATACTTATCCAAAGTTCATATATATTACTTTTGTGAAATGCTTTTTGACAACCTCCTCTCATATAGTTTTAACTAATATTTTCATCTCGATTGATAATCTTTATAATGAGAATAGATGTTACTTCGCACTTCCTAAACGTGAGTTTGGCAATATAGAAAAGTTGCTTACTCTAGATTGTGTTAGTATGTACAAAGAAGTTCCATGGTGTTTTTGATTAATTGTTAATATATATATATATATATATATATATATATATATATATATATGGGTA